>NC_079453.1:5844966-5854966 GCF_903798145.1 Danio aesculapii
CACCAACAGCATCAATGATGAATAATAGACTGATGAGGTGAACATTTCCTCTGGCTCGATCCCCCGCTCTGATAAGCCGGCAAAACCGCAGATCCTCTTACAGAAAGCGATCCGTCTCAACAGATGCGCAATATCCAAACTCTCATCTCAGGAATCAGATTCACTAAGAGCAATCTATCCCAATGCGCTCTTTCCCTTCTCACTCTCTAATGAGAAACGGGACAAACGACTCTAAATATAGAGCCCAACGCATAGAGGAACAGGACACAGCTCATGTTTAATGAGGCTAAGACTGTAAATGCCCTTGTGTCCAGGAAACTGATCCAATATAGACATTTAGCAAACTGACTCGCTGATTATGCATTCACAAGCTTGGGATGTGGCTCATTAATCTCCTGACTAACCGTTTGTCAGGTGAAAGACTAAAACATGGTCTCCGATGTAATTCTGGTCTCAGTCTACAAGTTTTTTTTTTTGATTAGGTGTTTTCCTCAACAAGTTGCGCACTCTGTCGAACAAAACAAGCTCTTAATCTTTCAACGGTTAGCACTAGATGGCTAATAAATTTAAAAAACACACTAGTTTTTGCTAAAGTTTCGTACTTCTAAACCCATGTACAAGTCAGAATTATTAGCCCTCCTGAATTATTAGCCTTTTTTTTTCAACAATTTCTGTTTAACGGAAAATAGCTTTTTTTTCAGGCATTTCTAAACATAATAATATTTATAAGTCATTTCTAATGGCTTTTTACTCTTATTTTTGCCATGATGACAGTACATAATATTTAACTAGACATTTTTCAAGATACTATTCAGCTTACAGTATAGTGACATTTAATAGTTAGGTTATTGATATCGGTATTGGTAAACGATATCAGTATTGTTTTTTTCTTCAACCCAGGTCTACATTTCTGGGGACAGTGAAATAAGGGATAGGCGATTCATCAAACATTAAGCGAAATCGACCTATAATCGATCAAATTTTTCCAGGTCAATTTTTTTAATTACGTTCCCTACCGTGTGTGGAGTCACGTGACCCTGCTTTGTTAAGGCTGATTTTTACTTATTTTATTATGTTTTATGCTTATTATATTATTTTGATATTATACACATGTATTTGCATACCTACGCACCTCTCAAAAAAACGTAACTACAAGTTACAACGATGTGTAGCACAAGCTTTGTGATAAGTCAGTTTGGTAGCGGTGACGAGGGTGGGTGGCACGGTGAGCTGTGTTTCAATCAGGTCGCACACGAGAAGCACCGCTCGGCGCCGCGACACAGCACGCACATGACAGTTAAAAGTATCACACACCAGACGCGGACATTCGCATGATATATAACATGAAACTAATTAGATGGCGCTCTGTGGCGCGGCAGAGAAATGAACAGTGTCCTGAGTCGTGCCTGGACAGCCGCCGACTTGCGGCGCCAGTGTGTTTACCTGATAGAAACCTATGTTTAGAAATCTGAAATGTATCACGCTGCGTGGTGCTATGCGCCGCGCTGTTGAGCGACGCTTCTGGTGTGCGACCTGCTTTAGGCAATGTGTGTTTTAATTTCAGTTGTTCAGAATTGATTCAGCATTAAGACATCATAGATAATAGACAGTGTGTTAACTTCAATTATTTTAAAATCTAGTAATGCCCCCTATATTCAAAACTTTCTCACTTGTTATATGTGAGCATATGTACTGTACAAAACTTGTCAGTGAACTATGAGGGCAAAAATATAAAATAAATAAATAAAATAATCGTATATTAATCATGATTGAGTTAAAATGTTCAATCAACTTTTATTTTATGCCAAATTGCCCATTCCTAAGTGAAATACATAACCGGAGGCATGTCTGCTCACAGTTTTTGTTTTTGCAAATCCACCAGAGCCCACTATGTACGCTTTTTGATGATGAATTTCTCTTATGTCCTCTTCTCATGTAAATCCTCCAGAGGGCGCAATATACACTTTAGTCGACCAGGCCAGCTTGTTGTTGACTGACTGACTAACTGAGGGGCATCATTTTAATGGTTTACTAACGGCCGCCTCATATTTAACTACCTGCTGCACCTCATGTTTTTCCGTTGCCTGCTGTGCGCTCTCAGTTGAAAAAAGTCAACTCAACGAAAAAAGCATGTTACGTCAGTCGCATCTTTTTCATTCTCCAATCAAATGAAAGCAGAGGCGGAGTTTCCATTGAGTTGACAGCAGTGTTTATGTTGTTAAGACAACTACGGAGATTTTTAAGGATGCTGTATGACTTTACAAATCTTGGATATAACAATATTATTAAATTTTACAATTATAACAATATCAACTGCAACACTCTCGCACAACACGCAGCTGATTCAGTTGTTGCGTAGTGTCGTAAAAAGCGCACCGTACTTCTTTTTACTGTCAAAAAAAACGGCAGTGTGGTGCACCTCGCGATTTTTACGTTCCAAAAACGCCAGGTGCACCACACTGCCGTTTTTGTTGACAATAAAAAGAAGTACGGTGCGCTTTTTACGACACTACGCAACAACTGAATTCAGTGTGATCGAGCCCTAAACCACCCACTCCCTTCGTTAAACCCAACCAATAGGGTTTTCAAAAGCTGGCGCCGCCATGTGATTTCACGGCGTCATTTTTAGTCTGTTGTTTATTCTTTTTTTTTTTTTACCTGGTTTCTGGAACCTTTCCTTTGCTGGACTCAAACTCCATCGTCACGGTCAACTCCCCTGGAATCAAACTCCATCGTCACGGTCAACTCCGATCCACGTTCCAAGTTTGACGACGTACACGGTGAGCTACTGGGCAAACTGGTAACTTCAGAAAAGCTGTCCATACGGAGGTAAGCGGTCAGCAGGTAGCGCAAAAAGGAACAGAAGCCGTTGGCGGCATCATACTGCCCCGTAGTGTTCCTTTTAAAGACAATATGCAGCCACACTTAGCTCTGGCTACATAATTCGTGCTCTCCAGAAACATAGACAGGGGTACGTATCCACAATGAGCCTGTATTGGTGATTTTTCTTTTAATTAACAGTCGGAGTATATATACTGTCTCGAACTTCTAGAATCTTTCAAGTCATCACGACAATAATCAAAAAACACACAATAATGCAACCGAATGTCAGCAATGGAGCATTACATTTCTTTTTAAATGTCCTTAAAGTTATGGCTTAAAGAAAATAAAATATGCAACCACTGATTTGATTTCATTGTATTGACTCTGATGTATTGTACTGTAAGTGTATATTGAACTATTTTTTTTTTTAATATTGTTAAACTTGTTACAACTTCCTGCCCAGGCACTACTGATGTAAATAAGCTTTATAGCTAACTCTGGCACAACATGTCATGTGGAACATTGTCCCTGTATAAATAAATAAAATAAATAAAAAGAAATAAATAAAAATAAAAAATGAAATGTCAAGTGAAAGAAAAGAAAAGAAAAGAAAATGAGACTCGAGCTGTTGTAAGAGTTAACCCGACCCTCCACCTGTGCCGTGGTTCACCTCTGCTTCTGCTGCGGTTTTGATGAATAGCTGAACATGAAGGTTACTGACACCAGCGGGGAGGATTAGGAGGAGAACTAATGAACGGACGGATGAAGAATGAGGAAACATGAGAAAGAAAGATGGGAGGAAAAGAGAAGGTGAAATCTGAGAGAACGCTACAGGAAATCTCCTCATACGTGTAGCAGACATACGTAGACCTGGAGATCTTTTCTAATCGTATGAGCTAGTGAGCTGTCTTGCGGTCTACATTCTACATAGGATTTGTCTGAAATGGCATATTGAGTCTTGCAGTCCAAATGAAAACCTTAAATAAAAAACTGAACACCGTAGTCTCATGCAGTGTAAATAAATAATGAAAGCAGCTTCAGCTTATTGTAATTTAGCAGCTAGTTCCACTGAATATTTCACTTAACTTCTCTTTTAAGATGATATTTGAATTGTTTTCATTAATTTATTATTATAATATAATGTGATTGTAAAATTTAATGTTTGTTTGATGTTTTTAAAGTTTTGGCAGACATAATATACAGTAATCTGTCTTAAGTAAACCGAAGCAAGAAAAACTGGTAAATCACAGTATATTTAAAATGGGTCAATTTTTATTTGTGTAGTCAAATCAAGTCAGCTAATATGTATGATCATAACGCTCAAATCAGTTTAAAAGTAATAAAGGCATTAATGTTACAAAATTATTCCATTAAAAAACAAATAAAATGTCAACTAAAGCTCAATTCAGATTAATGTTGATTCAGTTTAGTTCAATAACCGTGTTGTAATCTTGCAAAGATCATCATTACAGTATTTCCCAGAATATATGGTTTATCAAGTTAATGTTCTGTGCCTTATTATGAAAAGTGGCTTGTATTTAATTCAATTAGCATCATGTATTTGACAAATGTTGAATGTATTTCCTGTCTGGTGTTTTACCTTGTCATTTTGATTGTAATATTGAGCTGAATAATCATTATTACCACCATATTGTAACATGACAAAATCCTTTGCATTGACTTAAACAAGACTACAATGGCCAGATATTTGGTTGACAATAATGTCACAAGAAAAAAATAGGACAAGATTGACTAAATATAGCTTTTAAAAAATACATTTGAACACAGAACTAGAACTAAATGAAAACACAGTTTAATGTTGATTCAGTTTATATCAATAATAGTACTATTCCTACTAAAATAGTATTAAACTTTGGGACATAAATGTTGCTGGTTTTTGTTAGATTTATGCTTAAAGATCCTGTGAAGTGCTCTGAAATGTTCATTTTTTATAAAAAAATGTATGTAATTTCAACTGAAACATGATTAGAGGGCGGGGCATAGAATAACCCCTCCCTCTTTTAAGAAAACAGCCAATAGCTTTATCGTTTTACCATAGTTTTGAGTGAGAAATAAAGTATGAATAAAGTAGTTGAGCTCAAGCAGATCAAACGAAAAGCAAATGAAAGCGTCTTAAAGGGGGTGGGGCACGTCAGATACTAGAGAGCATTTGATTGGTCAAGATCTGCTAAGAAGTATGAGGTGATGTGAAAAAGATTGTTGATCCATTTGGGCGGAAGAGACAAACTTCAAGAATTTGAATGTTTATTTATACTATTATATCTTATATATTTCTATTTCATCACTGTTTTGTAGCACTCTAGCTTACAGAACTCCTTAAAATATAACATACTGATAATAACTGATAATATTCATTTCCACGGGACCTTTAAAACTAAAAGAAATAGCTTTTTGGCTATATAGATTTCTAGATATTAGATATTATAGATATTTTAAAAGAAAAAAAATGCACTCATTAAAATATTCATTTCAGAAAAGGAGTATCATCTTCCTGCCTTATGATTACCAACAAAAGCCACAGAAAAGAAAATCATTTAAAGGCCTGACCATCCCGTCAGCCATTGATCGGCTGCCCACTAATTACGAGGAGCGATGGCAGTATTGTTTTCATATATTTTTATATTTCGCTTCCTCCTCTGCCGCGCCGTCAGCACGGGCCATTATTTTGCTGAACCGCAGGGAGAAGGAGAAAGAGTTTGGTAAGATGGGATTTGACATCTGGTCAAAGTGAGGGCGACTGGAGTTCAGCGGATCAAATCAATGAAGGGGACTAATACTGGCCTGAATGAAACCTGATGGGCCATAAGACTCTTTTGATTTGATGTCTACATATTGAATAAGCTCGATGGCTAAATCATTCTATCAGAACAAAACTTGCGCATATTACACTCATATACGCAACATATACGGACAAACGTATATGCCTACATCTATATATGCCTGGATCTAGATGGATCTAAGATACTTCAAGCATCTTTACACTGATTTAAGGTGGTCCTGTGTTAATTCAGTTTTGTGCTACATTAAAGCTCCCTCTTTTTTAGATGTTAGCTTCAGGATATCTATTAGCTTGTGTGCTCCAAAACAGTGACAACATTTGCGTTTAGAAAATATAAAACTGATATAAACATATAAAGCTAGCCGTTTGTCACTTTCGCCTAAACGCATCAACGATTTTTTTTCCACATCACTTCATATTTCAGTTTGTCATCAAAATCTTGACCAATCAAATGCTCTCTAGTATCTGACATGCCCCGCCCCCTTTATTTGCTTTTCATTGAATGCGATTGATCTCAACCACTCTAACTGGCAGAGCTGTGATAAAGCTAAACGCTATTGGCTATTTTTTTCAAAAGGGGAGGGGCTACTCTATGTCCTGCCCTCTCTTCGTTTTTTCAGTTGAGATTGTCAAACATTACGTCAATTAAAAAATGCTCATTTCACATCATCTTTAAACGGTTTGTGTAATGGTTTGTCTAAATACAAATTTTTTTACATTTATGCCACTTCAGGTTTGGAATTTTGTGTAAAACACCCCTAAAGGAAGTCGCACACTGGATGCGCCATTCGGCGACATGACGCGTCACGCAGCATCATGAATTTTAGAATTCTAAACATAGATGTCTATCAGGGTATTCACACAAATGGTGCAAGTCGGAGATGATGCCCAGCTATGACTCAAGACACATTTCTGCCATGCCACAGAACGCCATCTGAATAGTTTCATATTAAATAACATTCCAATGTGCGCATCTGGTGTGCAATACTTCAAACTGTCATGTGCACGCCGTGTCATGGCGCTGAGCGGCGCATCCGGTGTGCGACCTCCTTAACCTTGCCCTTAGCCTTAATAGACTTATTAAATTAATTAGAAGATTTGTCAACATGGACTCTTTGAAAAAAACGTTTCAGCCTATATTTGTAAAACCGCAAGAACGCAATTAAAGTTTGACTGCACATTCTACGTAAAATGAACACTGCCGGGCAGTATGACGGCAACAACTTGTTCCTTGTCAAACTGATGATATTTACATGGACATATTATCAACAAATAACAGTTTTTTGCGCAATAATAAATAAATACCAAACAGCAACTTAACGAAGTTCGCTAGATGATCTGCATGACAAGCCCCTCCCTCTACTGAAGGACAAGTATCTGAAATGTACAAGACATGTCCTAAGTAACATATTTCAGATTTACAAAAATGTAAACTGCGCCCTCTAGTGGATTAGACATCAGAAATGTGCAACATAAGTTGCCCAAAGCTACGTATTTTACTTTATTTTTTAATTGTGCGCTGAGGCATGTATTTTCAATGAGCCTGGGTTAAAATTCACAGTTTACACAATCACAGCGATGCTGTTTATGATGTCAAAACTGCTCAGTGTGAGATTACGTCTAAAACAAATCAATAATCTAATTGATAATCTTACTGTAATTCTAGAAAGTTTCCTGTAAAACTGCTTGTTACATACAAACAAAAATCATATCATATCATATTAACTGCCAATTATTTAAAACCAGCCAATCATGTCAGTCAACAGAAGGCAGGACAAGTCATCAGATTTGTGCTATTTACCAGTTTGACGCTAAAGTATCCAAGAAATCAAAACTAACCATATTGATTTTGTTAGGTCACGTTGCTAGTTTTGTGGTGAACAATTTATCTGTGCATGTCATAAAGGAAAAAAGTTTGCCCTTCAAATCTTTAATTGAAATCTGAAAATGCACTTCCTGTTTGTTTTAGGTTAAATTATTAGTTTACTTGATTTTGAGGTTGTGGGCGTGGCTAACATACTTAACCAGGCCCCCTGTCAGTTTTAACAACAAACAGAAATGGTTTAGGAGGAGGAGGAGGAGTCAGTTAGGTTGTACTAACTCTCCTGTAACCCATTTCCAGATCTCTCTGAATGAAATGCCTACTTTACTACATCCAATCAGCTCGCAATAGAAAAAACAAGCCACGCCCACTGTTTACTCATTTAAAATTCCGTTTCTCTAGGAACTGTCACAATATGAAAAAAATAACGATCGGTTCATTGAGACTTTAAAACTAGAAATGTTTTTGTTTGGGGTTATCACCTTAATAGGATGTTTCGTCATCAGTGTCTTATTTTACTTGATGATGCTTTTAACCGTACTCTGTTTCATACTACCATGATAATATAAGTGTTGAATACTTCAGCTCTTCCATGAACATAATTTCTGCAGTCCCATAGGACGTAATGAAAACCACAACACCCATAATTCCACATTTAAACATGACGTCATCAAACTACATCTTTGTTTGTTGCAAATACACGCCCTCTAGTGGTGAAAATGACATACTGTGCCTTATATTTGTCAACAAGTTTAAAAAATTTTTTCTTTTTTTTAGCTTTTTCTATTAATGACTGAGAGAAGTTACTTCAAAACAACTCATTATTATTAATTTAAACAGAATAAAAGGCATAATCACCAAACTATCTGCATCAGCAAATATCACTCTAGATAATCAGCTATCAGTGTATCTCTAGCTGTAACTAATTAAAATAGTACTGTAGTATTCATTAGTGTGTACTTTTATAATTGAAGGATTCCTTTATTAGCTTAAAAATCAACCTCAGTTTGGAGTGCTATGTGTGCGCACACACTTTTTGTAGGGCGTTCCAACTCAACTTCGAATGAATCTGAAGGAAGCTGCATATACGATTAACTCCAAGGCATCCTACAAAGCTTCTGATTGCCAACAAAAACAGATAAAACACCATGCATTTGAACACACTTAAAAAAAAACATCTGAATCCTGACACACCGCCTAGAAAACAGGGTATGAAAGTGCACCACTCCGATGAAAGAGTGAAGAGCTTAGAAAGCTGCTGCCAACAAAACAAATTAATAAAAGAGGATGTTTTAGAAACTGGATCCTTTCCAATCTCACTCACGTCCGTCCGCTTACCGTGCTTTTAGCATAGCGCTTATCTTTTGTTAAAAAAAAAAAAATGCACTACTCGTGGAAATAAGTTTTGAAGAGGCAAGGACACCCGATCCGCTAAAGCGAGCCGGAGTCACGGGTGCCTTTCCAAAAAAAACGCTCCTATTGCTCTTGGGTTTCATCTTGTCTAATCTATTAGAGGGAGGAAAGTTTTTTTTAATGAACCCGGCTCACCTGCAGGCCCCTGTTCCCCCGCTCTGCAATTGAGAGTGGTTAAATTAGCTCAGAGGAGCTTCGACATGGATACTGTCAACACACACAGCACGCACACATTCCCTGGAAGACACGAGCGACCAGGGACACTAGTGAGACGCGAGCAGAAGCCCTGCCAATGACAAGATCAACAGGGATAAAAGCAAAGTGACTGTAGCCTCGTTCCAAAACCTAGCGAGCAGACTGGCATGTTGCATGAAAATGGCACCCGGTGGTAACTTGGTTCTGCATTAGAGACACAAAATTCTGTTTTTTTCTGTGTGTATTAGGGTTGTCACGATACTGGAATTTGGTACCAATCCATACAGAAATAAAAAAAAAAAAACGTTCATTTCCCGCTAACATTTGAGAACGTTCTTAAACAGCGCTAATTTGCCATTGTGTTGACATGCTCAACAGAAATGATTGTGATTGGCCGTGAAGGTCATCAGTTCACCAAACTCACCGCTGTTTACTGAGTGTAAACACAGATACAGGGAGACTCAACAGAGTCTGGCTGCAGATTTGCACTTGCACTCTCAGGCAACCGCGCTTCCTCTGCAAGTGACGTCATTTACAATCGTCACCTGTGTCCGCTTGCATGAAAGTACTTCAGTAATTTAACTTAAGGGTGTCCCCGAGGGAGAAAATCTCTAAGGTAAGGGATATCATTAAGAACGTTGCAACAAACTTCTTATCTGTCACCCTTACCTAAATGCCTTTTTTCTAAGCATTTCACTGTAGTTTCTGGCAACTTACGACGACGGGTGCCGCAGTTGCTATAGTTACGTAAACAGATCGTAACAAACCACGAATGCTTTCCTTACAACAGCTCTGCAGTAATGTTACACATCATCTGTGCCGCTTTCTTTCCGTTAAGCGAGTCGAGATGTTCTCTTATCCAGTCGATCTCGACATTATGTTTGGAGGACCTATAAAACTGGGCTGGGATCATGTAGAGACTTTTGAAGCTGCACTGAAACTGCGAT
>NC_079453.1:6159966-6339966 GCF_903798145.1 Danio aesculapii
TATGAAAGGCAAATGATATAAACAAGGTGAAATGCTTATTAATATTTGAAATTATTTGTATATTCAGATATTTTAGGGATGTTATCAGACTTTTATTATAAAATAAAGCAAATATTAACATTTTACTCAAACCCAAACTTATAAAATCCAGAGAAATTGACCATTTTCAAGCTCTTTCTTAATTTTTTTAAAGCTGAAGTTATTTTTATTACATTTTGACCATGAAACTATGTTTTATAGAAAGCAAATGATATACAAGAGAAAAAAAATGCTTAAATATTTGATAATTTCTGATTTTCTAGGAATGTGATCAGACTTTTATTATAAAGCAAATATTAACATTTTACTTAAACCCAAACCAATTAAATCCAGAGAAATTGACTATTTTCAAGCTCTAAAGTCTTTCCAAAGCTGAAGTTTTTTTTTTTCATTATTACATTTTGACCATAAAACTATGAACTGCTTTATGAAAGGCAAATGATATAAAAGAGGAGATCTGCTAACCTATTGAATCCAGAGAAATTGACCATTTTTAAGCTCTTTAATTTGAGATATTCTAAGGATGTTATGAGACTTTTATTATAAAATAAAGCAAATATTAACATTTTACTCAACCCCAAACCTATAAAATCAAATGAAATTGACCATATTCAAGCTCCTACATTTTTCCAAAGCTGATTTATTTGTATTATTTATTAAAAAGTAAAAATGCTTATTATTATTTGGAAATTTCAGATATTCTAGGGATGCAAGGGATGTAATATTAATATTTTGCTCAAACCCAAACCTGTTAAATTCAAACAAAAATGACCATTTTCAAGTTTTTTTCATTACATTTTGACTGTCAAGCTTTGCTTTATAAAAGGCAAATATATAAGAGGGAAAATGCTTATTAATATTTGAAAATTTCAGATATTCTAAGGATGTTATTAGACTTTAATTATAAAACAAATATTAACATTTTACTCAAACCCAAACCTATAAAATCCAGAGAAACTGACCGTTTTCAAGCTCCTAGTCTTTCCAAAGCTGAATTTTTTTTTTATTATTGCTTTGACCATAAAACTTTTCTTTATTAAAGGCAAATGATATAAAAGAGGAAAATTCTTATTAATATTTGAAATATTTAGAAATTTTAGACATTCTAGGTATGCTATCAGACTTTTATTATAAAATAAAGCAAATATTAACATTTCACTCAAACCCAAACCTATAAAATCCAGAGAAATTGACCATTTCAAGCTCCTAATTTTTTTGTATTACATTTTGAACGTGAAACTATGCAATTAAAGGCAAATGATATAAAAGAGGAAAAATGCTAAATAATATTTGAAAGATTTGGAAATTCTAGGCTTGTTATGAGACTTTTTTTATGTAAGAAAAACAAATATTAAAATTTTACTCAAACCCAAACCAATTAATTCCATTAACTAAATGGACAATTTTCAATCTCCTACTTTTTTTTTCTATTAGATTTTGTCCGTGAAACTTTATTATTGAAACACATTATGAAAGGCAAATGATGTAATATGACTTTACGATGTCCCATACTATTAATTTAGCATAAATCCTCTTTCTTCATGCAAAATATATTTGATGATGTTAGTGGTGAAAGCTGACGCAAGCATGTTCTTGACATATTTCATAAGATGCCTCCATTTAAGACTGATACTGATTCTCATCCAGTTGCTTTTTGCCGGTGTTAATCCGGCTTAATGAAGTTTAATTAAGATCGCCTGACCTTCTCCTGCGAATGAAACCCTCACATGCTTCTGTCTTCACTCTCTCAGTTCCTCATTGCTCGTTTTCTTTCCTCTCTCTGCCCTCTTTTCACATGGTCTCTGGGTTTTTAATCTGTGAATACACATGAACACACACTGTAATAAAAGCCTTACTGTGAGACGAGTGTCAAATAAATTATAGCTGCACTTTTACACGTTTTCCTGCTTGATAGAATCGGGAAAATTGTTTGGGAGATTTTTATTTTCTATCAGATCAAAACTCTCCAGCAGTTTGTTGCATTCATTAATGTGTGTTCGCATGTTACTTCTCTTTGTTAACACAAGGAACACATTTATTGTGGTGTTATTTATAGCGTAGGATTTTTAGATTCACAATCTATGACCAAACACTTTAGTTCATAGGTCTTAAACTGGATTCCTGAAGGGCCGCAGCTCTGCACAGTTTTGCTTCAACCCTAATGAAATACAGCTGATCTAACTAATCAAAGTGTTCAAGACTACTAGACACTATTAAGCAGGTGTGAGTTGGAGCTAAACTATGCAGAGCCGCGGCCCTCCAGGAATTGAGTTTGAGAATATTGCTTTAGATATACAAAGACTGTGCACTCATATTACTTATGAATAGGGGAAAGTTAAAAGGTGTCCAGAAGTGACCTCAGACGCACACATTAAATAAGGATTTTTTAATATATACATATAAATGAGTATGAGAAACTATATTTTCCCCATTTAGTGAGATTGTATGACTGGAATAGCTTCAGGAGAGGTGTTTTAAAGACAGCTGCTGACTGTGAAACTATTTGCCTTAAAGGAACACTCAATTCTATAGGCGTGGAGGGGATGTTAGAGTCTCATTTTACAACTCCTTTAGAGATGAACCATTTATGAATTGAGTTTTTACCATTAATGAATCCATTTAGCCAATCTCTGGGTCTGGCGGGAGCACTTTTAGCTTAGCTTAGCATAATTCATTGAATCGGATTAGACCATTAGCATCTCAAGTATTTGGATAATTTTCCTATTTAAAGCTTGACTCTTGTTGTTGCACTGTGTACTAAGACCAACAGAAATTGAGTAGTTGAACTAGGCCGATATAGCAAGGAACTATACTCTCATTCTGGCTTAATATTCAAGGAACTTTGCTGCCTTACCATGACTGCAGCAGGCGGAATGATGTTACACAGCACCTGAAAATAGTCCCTAAATAGGTAACCGAGCTAGATTATCTTGCAGCCATAGTACTTTGTACACAATGCAGTTACAGAAGAGTCAAGCTTTAAATAGGAAAATTATTTAAACCTTTTTTTTCTTCTCGAAAGTGAAATGCTAATGGTCTCATCCGTTTCAATGATTTATGCTAAGCTAAGTGCTCCCACCACACCCAGAGATCGGCAAAATGGGTTAAAAAAATGGTAAAATGGAATGTAACTGTTGGCAACTGGTAAAATTAGCCTAATTATACAAAAAAACACACCGAAAACTTGAGACTTTGCAACTATTGTCATAAAAAATGTGTAATATTAGTGTTAATAAACTTAAATTGAATAGTACAATTATAATTTCTTTAACTTGATTCACAAAAGTTGATTCACATATTGGTTTGCGCATAAATAAGGGACTAAAAGCCGAATAAAAATGAATGAATGGTTTGTGCATGTATCTAGATCCTGTTTTTCTGATGTTTTAGCAGGATTTATGAACGTACATTTTAGGGCCACATACAAGAAATGTAATCAATATGTCAAACTGAATGAGAAATAGGAAACATGCTGTAACTTGTCAGAGCAACACTTCAAAGTTTGAAGCTACAATTTTGCTAAGATAACCATTATGATTTAATCTTACTAAAGAAGAGTTTGAGTAACTCGCTAGATTTGCAGAACTCTTACTGATTGCACAGTACAAAAGGAATTCCTCCTCTGTAGTTTTGTTTTGCTTTCCAGGAAAATTGGTTTTTAAATCAAGACACTGACTTGACTAGCAAAATTACTTTCTGAAAACCTGTGATGTTGATTAGAAGGAAGTGAGATTAAAGAATAAAGAATTCTTATTATATTTAAATTGAAAAGTAGTATTTAAACCCCACTCCGTATACACTTGCTTGTTTAATTCATCAGAAAATAGACTTTTTTTGTTTTCCATTCTACAGTTTCTCAATTTCATATTTTATTTCTCAAGTAAATTAATCTTGATCTTAATGAAAAACTGTGACCATATACTTTTTGTAAGTTATTATTTATTTATTTATTTATTTTTTCTTGCAGTGTTTTTACTATGACTAAGATAAAGCCTTTTGTCATTATTGGAGCAGAGAGGCCAGAATGACTAAATGCTGGGTTATTTCAACCCAAATTGGGTGTAATATAGACTAGTCCGTCTGCAGGCTTATTTTTTTCCAAATTCAATGAATAGGACCAAATTTACCCCAATGTTTGTCTTAGTTCATATTTTATTTCTCAAGTAAATGAATCTTGACTTAAAAGAAATGCCGTGACCATATATTAGAGGGACTGAAAGATTAAATGCCGGGTTATTTCAACTCAATTATGGGTGTAATATGGACTAATCCAACTGCAGGGCTATATATATATATATATATATATATATATATATATATATATATATATATATATATATATATATATATAATCATATTCAATGAATAGGACCAAATTTAACCCAATGCTTGGCTTAGTTCATATTTTATTTCTCAAGTAAATTAATCTTGACTTAAAAGAAATGCTGTGACCATATATTTTTCCTAGTTTTTATTTATTTATTTGCATGCAGTGTTTTCACTATGATTAAGATAAAGTTTTTTTGGTCATTATTGGAGCAGATAGACCTGAATGTATGTAATACATGGGTGTAATATGGACTAACCCAACTGCAGGCTTAATTTTTTTCTATATGTTTGGCTTAGTCCATATTTTATTTCCTAAGTAAATTAATCTTGACTTAAAAGAAATGCTGTGACCATATATATTCTTTGTTCGTTTTTTTTTTTATTATTATTATTAATTTGTTTATTTTGCATGCAGTGTTTTGATTAAGATAAAGCCTTTTTATTTCATTATTGGAGCAGAGAAGCCTGAATGACTAAATTCTGGGTTATTTCAACCCAAATATGGGTGTAATATGGACTAATCCATCTGCAGGGATAATTTTTTAATTCAATGAATAGGACCAAATTTAACCCAGTGTTTGGCTTAGTCCATATTTTTTCTCAAGTAAATTAATCTTGACTTAAAAGAAATGCTGTGACCATATAGTTTTGTTAGTTTTTATTTATTTTTATTTAGTCTGCTTGCAGTGTTTTCACTATGACTAAGATAAAGCCTTTTTCATTATTGGAGCAGATAGACCTGAATGACTAAATTCTGGGTTATTTCATCCTATTTATTGGTGTAATATGGACTAACCTAACTGCATATTTTTTTAATTTAATTAAGAAGACCATATTTAACCCAATGTTTGTGTTAGTCCATATTTTACCCAATTTGGGTTGAAATAACCCACCATTTTTCAGAGCAATGACAATCAATATTAATCTTTCTATTTTATGATCAAGTTTGAAGTCTTTGTATCTCTTAGATGAATGTATTTTGTCATTTAAATACATCTAAATAGCAAAAGCAGAATCTAAAGCAGAAATAAAATTAAATGCCTTTATCGATTCACAAAAAAAAGACAAGAAAATAATATAGAAATAGCATATTAGAATTATTTATACACAATGGATTACGATAAGACTGAATACAAGAGTTTAATAAACAAAATATTATTGACGATTAATTAGAAAATTCAAGCACAAGACACACAGATGCCATATCAGTCTTAATCTACGAAACAGAATCTTAACGTTTAAGTTAGTTTCAGCACAAAAAAGTGTTTTGAATAAATGTCTGCCATTCCCAATCACTATTATTATTATTATTAATTGTTCTCTTACATTAAATGTTTTATTATCATTCTCTTAAATACGATTAAATTTAAATGATTTTATTGTTAATTCTCAAAATGATCAATTAACAATTGGAGTATATATTCTTTCATTAAAATAATGATAAATCGGTTCCTGTACCTCAAATTTCCTCTTTATTTCTACCAATGCAGAGTAGTTTTACCTCCCTCAGAACTGCATAACTGAATAATCTCTCGAATGTCGAGCCTGGATTTATTACACATATATATATATATATATATATATATATATATATATATATATATATATATATATATATATAGTTTCTTTTCTGTTAGCTTAGACAATCCAACCACTTTTAAAACATTTTAGCTAAATCTACCTGTATGGGCGCTTGCTTTTAAACATTGGCCCGTCATGTTAGTGCATGTCTGTGATTCAGCCGGAGGCCAAAGAAAGACGGATGAGAACTTGACTTGACTCCTGGAATGATAAATCATCAATGTACTTACTGACTAATAGTCAAATTACATCCATTTAACCAAGACTTTCACACACTAATGTGAGACGTCTTTTAAGATAGAACTAGAACTATTATTCAGTAAAAAAGTCAGAATTAATAGCCCTCCTGTGAATTGTTTTTCCTTTTTTAAATATTTCCCATATGACTATCAACAGGAAATTTTCACAGTATGTCTGATAATATTTTTTCCTCTGGAGGAAGTCTTATTTGTTTTATTTTGGCTGGATTAAAAGCAGTTTTTAATTTTTTAAAAACATTTTATGGTCAATATTATTAGCCCCTTTAAACAATATATATTTTTGCATTATCTAAAGAACAAACCATCGTTATACAATCACTTGTCTAATTACCCTAACCTGCCTAGTTAACCTAGTTTAATGCCTTTAATAAGCCTTTAAACGTCACTTTAGGCTGAATACTAGTATCTTGAAAAATATCTAGTCAAATATTATTTCCTGTCATCACGGCAAAGATAAAATAAATCAGATATTAGAGATGAGTTATTAACTATTATATTTAGAAATGTGTTGAAAAATCTCTGTTAAACAGAAATTGGGAGGGAAAATATATATACGGGGGCTAATAATTCTGATCTATCAATACTGTATGCAATCTGAGAACTTAATGAAATAAAATATTATTATTTAATGAGGCATACTATATTTTCATTAATAATTGTTGCCGGTATCAAAGCTCAGACTTGAATACCTAGGAACTACTTGGGTGTGGTTTGATTGCTATAATATATTTACTGTAGGTTGCACCGTGGCTGAGTGGTTAGCACTGTTGCCTCACAGCAAGAAGGTCGCTGGTTCGAGTCCCGGCTGGGTCAGTTGGCATTTCTGTGTGGAGTTTGCATGTTCTCCCCGTGTTGGCGTGGGTTTCCTCTGGGTGCTTTGGTTTCCACTACAGTCCAAACACATGCTATAGGTGTATTGAATAAACTAAATTGGCCATTGTGTGTGTGTGTGTGAATGAGTGTATGGATGTTTCCCAGTACTGGGTTGGAGCTGGAAGGGCATAAGCTGCACAAAATATATGCTGGAATAGTTAACGGTTCATTCCACTGTTGCGACCCCTGAAATAGAAGGAAAATGAATGAAATTATTATTTATTAAAAGCCTCTATAAACATCTATTAATACTGTATACTGTATACAATCTCTGAAAACCTCAAATCAAACATTAGTTATTAGGGTAAATGAGAAGCGCTATATATTGATTATTAATCGCTGCCATTAGTACAATTGTAGATTTGTTAAGCCACATTATTATTTACCTTTTTATCTGTTGGTATATGTTTTTATTTCATTGTATGTGCTTAAGTTGATACTATATACTTTTTAAAATAGAATTGTTTTTTTTTTTTTTTAACTGTTTTTGGCATAAAATTCATGAATAAAATTTAAAAAAGCTGCCATTTGCAAAGCTCAGACTTAAATACCTAGAAACTACTTGAGTATGGATTGATTGCTATAATATATTTACCATAAATATGTCTAATTATACACCTTTTGATGTGTTTTTTAACCGCTAATGTCCATATACTCTATAAATCAGCCTTCGTACTTCACACGTTTAATGGAGCTGTATTCATTCATGTGATTGATGAGCAAATAAATCTGATATCTGCCTGTTCTTTTATGCGCACTTAAAAGTGGTCCTGAAATTTTAACATTGTTTTGATTCTAATCTTTATTACAGTTCAGTGACAAAATCTGAATTTAAATAAAATTAATCATTTTTTATTCTTTGATAGTTAAGTTGAATAAGCCTAACTCAATATTTAAAGTAAGTGAAATTAACAAGTTTTTAAAGTACAAAACCTAAAGTTCTGCCTATTAATTTAATTTAAATGTATTACCTTACACTCAAAGAATGTTTTGCTGCTTGTTCAAACTAATTTAAAAGGAGCTAAAACAATACAATTCTTGAGGGTGTTTTTGGGACAACTTGATTTTTTTTGTTCAATCAACTTAGAATTGTAAAAACCATTAAGTTAACTTAGTCTGTTTACTTTGGAACGGCATTAAGGGTTTGCATGGATCTCTGCATCGATTACAGTGTGTGCACTGTAAAAAATGTTGGGTTCCACACAATCAATTTGTGTTGGGACAACATGAAACAATTAAGTTAACTTAATTTTGTAGTTTTTACTTATTTAAGTGAATTGAACGTAAAACAATTAAGTTGTCCCCAAAAAACCCTCAAGAATTGTATAATATTATATTTAATATTATTGAGTAATATGCAAATATTTGTGTGATTTATTGACTGCAGTTTGTAAAAAGTAATATTTTCTTTGTATTTTACTAGATATATTATATGAGAGCCTTTCGGTATTTACCAAACCAATGGATCTAATTAGATTTGCATTGTTAGCCATGAATAAAAATTGGAATGTTATTTTTATTTTATGTTTTAAGTTATTAACTACTATACCCCTAAAATCATTCTGCATAAATATGCACATTTTTGGCTCAATTCTGCGCAGAAATAGTCCACAGATACTTTCAGATCGTACACCTTACCTAATTACACTGTAACCAGAATCAGTTTAATATAATGTGTAACCCAATATTCATCATTTCTATCTTTAAAATGCTGTGAAAGTGTCTTGATTATGGTTATAGCAGCATTATGATATCTTGCATCTGACCTTAAGTCTTTTATCTTTTTGCCAGATTCTGCATTGGTTAAGTCCGATGCGACAGACTCAAAGTCAACGAAACACCCTGACGACTCTACGCCAGACGTAGCAACGCTGCTTCATCTGATTTCCCAGCAGGCCTCCAGGAGCAGAGGTCCTCCTGCAGACTTGCACCCCAATAAGGGACCCTCGTCTCCCCCGAGCCCCAGCCCTCCGTCAGCCTCTCCGTACGCCCCATCGCCCGCCTCAGACCTGGCAAACACTACTTCAGAAGCTCCGTTCACCCAGGATCAAGACTTGCGGTACACCCTGGGCGGAGCGGCCGGCCCTTCCTGAACCCTCACACTCAACTTCAGATTTTTTTTTTTACTTAAAAGGGTTTGTTCACTCCAAATTTAAAGTTCTGTTGTCATTTAATTAGCAGAATGTCACAAATGGGGATACTTTTGATCAAATCGGAGATTTCCGAAACTATACATTTGATTTGAGTGATTTAATTGATCACTATATGATAAACAATTCAGTTATTTACACATTAACACTAATACTGATCACTTTGTTTACAGGTTGAGTCGCAGGAGCTCAAGCATGCTTGCTTGATGTGTGACAACCAATGAGGTTCGTTCTTGTGAGTCACATACATTTGCAAGAACCAATGAGGTTTATTTCCCTGCTTCATGCAGGTATGCTTGAGTTTCTTTTTGTTTGCTAGTGAAAGTCTGTTTATGAATGAGTGTCAACATGAAATCTCCATATAACATGACTCTCTCTTCAGAAGACTAGGATTAAACCAGGCATGGGCAAACTCGATCCTCGAGGGCCGGTGTCCCTGCAGACTTTTGCTCCAACACTAATCGAACACACCTGAACACCCTAATTAGTGTCTTCAAGATCACTAGAAAGCTACAAGCAGGTGTGTTTGATTAGGGTTGGTGCAAAACTATGCAGGGACACCGGCCCTCCAGGATCGAGTTTGCCCATCCCTGGATTAAACCATATGTATTTTAACACTTTATTCTTGGCTGAATAGACTACAGAAATCTCTCATATTATTAAAAATATCTTCATATGTGTTTCTAAGATCAACAAATGTCTTCTAGTTTTGGAGGGCTGTCAGTAAATGAAGCGTAAATTTAATTTTAGGGTGAACTGACCCTTAAAAATGCTTTAAATATATTTCTTTCTTCCGTTAAAGGAAACAGTGAATGTTAAAGGAACTATTCTCGAATGCGAATGGATGATGTTCATCCCTCCCAGCGGCCGTCTTTTCCCGACTGCAGCAGTCTGTGAGTTTTAGCCAAGTGTGCTTTCTTTGAGGGCTTTTGTTCGTGTCCAAATTTCTGAAAAAGAAACATTTTCTTCTTTGAGCGTTGATAATTGTAAAGCGAGAGTCTTGATCCGGCTCTTTCTTCGTTATCCTTGTGTTTTAATACAAAGGCAGAAGAACATTTGCGGTACTTTAGTGAGGCCTTTGTTTTCACAAACCCATTTATTAGCTTGTGCAGAAGACGTGTTTTTATTTCCATTTTTGATGGGGGGAAGGGTAAATAGTGTTTGCTTATTCAGATGTTGCTGTCAGGACCACGGTTATTTAAAAGTGAAGTTCATTTAAATCTAAGACACCTTCAGAAAAGATTCAACTGAATAAAATTTTAGCATCCGAATCGCCAGTTTTGATTTGACTCCGCCAAATGTACATGCTGTAAAATGATAATAAAAGAAAACTGTGGCTGAGTAAAACGTTTGTCCGCTACATTTTGTCATTCATTCATTTTCCTTCGGCTTAGTCTCTTATTTATCAGTGGTCGCCACAGTGGAATGAACCAACAACTCTTGCTGCATATGTTTTACACTGCGGATGTCCTTCCAGCTGCAACCCAGTACTGGAAAACACCCATACACTCTTACACTCACTCACACACACTCATACACTACAGCCAATTTAGTTAATTCATTCATTTTCTTCTTAGTAGTCAGGGGTCGACACAGCGGAATGAACCGCCAGCTTATCCAGCACATTTTATGCAACGGATGCCCTTCCAGCTGCAGCCCATCACTGGGAAACACCCATACACACTCATATTCACACACACTCATACACTATGGCCAATTTAGCTTACTCAATTCACCTGTAGCACGTCTTTGAACTTGTGGGGAGCACCAACTGGCCCAGCTGCGACTCGAACCAGTGACCTGCTTACTGTACGGCGACAGTGCTAACCACTGAGTAGCCATGCCACCACTATCATGCCAAAACATTGTAAAAAAAGTTCAATTTTTAAGTTGAATCAACTTAACCTCATGAGTAATTTTAACTTAAATTTACATTAAACCTACTTAAAGGTGAAGTGCACCCAAAACTGAAAATTCTGCCATCATTTACCGACCCGTCACTTGCTCCAAACTTGTTTGACTTTTTTTTTCTGTTGAACACAAAATAAGATATTTTGAAGAAAGCTGGAAACCTGTAACCATTGACTTTCATAGTATTTGTTTTTTCAACTATGGAAGTCAATGGTTACAGGTTTTCAGCCTCCTTCAGAATATCTTCTTTAGTGTTCAACATGAAAAAAAGAAACTCATCAAGGTTTCTAGAGTAAATAGAGCATACATTATTTAATTTTAATCAACTTGTATAACTTAAATTAAGTTAGAAACATGAACTTAATTTAATAAGTTGTACATTTCTTACAGAGAATGCTGTTTTTACGTTGAATGCAGTCGGAAAGCTCGGACTTTGTGTTTGTGTTTAACATTGCTATGTATTTATTATGGTGTTCTGAGTGTGTTTTTTAACCCATCTTATTGTCCAGCATACTAAAAAAGCAGACTTCTTGGAAATGTATAATAAAACTAATCTACAAAACACAACAGAAGTTCAGCAAAAGCAGGAAAAATAGAAGCTCCAGACAAACTTTGCAATTTTTAAGTAAATGTAACACTAATATAACTACAGTGGGGGATATAAGTATTAAACTTGTCACCATTTTTCTCAGAAAACAAGGAGCTGTTGACTTTTTCACTGGAAATTTTCACTGGATGTTGGTAACAACCAAAGAAATCCATGTATGCAAAGAAAACATATCTAACTAGTTTACAAGTTATGTACTCATGAACACATGAAGAAAGGAAGGTGTAGAAAAGCAGTAAAAGCCCAGACAGCAGCTGAAATCTCTCAGTAGTTCTTCAGCAACCCTCTGCCCTTCTTCATTGTAATGAATATTAGCTGCTTCCGTTCAATATCTATATTAGCAGGATAATGAAGATAAAACCAGGGTGGACAATTCAGCAAGACGACGATCCAAAACACAGCCAAGGAAACTCAAGTGCTTTCAGAGAAAGAAAATCAAGCTGTAGAATGGCCCAACCAATCACCTGACTTGAATTCAAAAATCAGGTGTGATTTTTTTTTTTTTTTTTTTTTTTTTTTTTTTTTTTTTTTTTTTTTTCTTCAGACTGCAACAGTGTAAAAATCTTGATGGCTCTGTGGGTCTCTCCAATAAAATCTGACCTTTATTTTGTATTTTCTGTTAGATTTGAGTCAGGTGATTGGCTGGGCTTGTGATTACACTGGCGAAGGGCAGAGGCTTGCTTAATAACTACTGAGAGATTTCAGCTGCTGTCTGGGCCTTCACTGCCTCTCTACACCTTCCTTTCTTCATGTGTTCAATACCTTTTACCTGTGTCTTTTCATTTTATTACGCATAACTTAATTTGTAAACTAATTAGATTTGTTTTCTTTGCATATATGGTTTTCTTTGGTTGTTACCAACATCTAGTGAAAATTTCAAGTCAACAGCAAATTTAAAAATATGTTTTCTGAGAAAAATGGTTGGTGTTGAATATTTGTTTCCCCCACTATAAAATATATATATATATATATATATATATATATATATATATATATATATACATACATATACACACACATATATATATATATATATATATATATATATATATATATATATATATATATATATATATATATATATATATATATATATATATATATATATATATATACATATACACATATATATATATATATATATATATATATATATATATATATATATATATATATATATATATATATATATATATATATATAGTAAAATGAATTAAACACGAGTAAATGTAAAAAAGAAACAGGTAACCCTGTTTGGAATTATAAAAGTAACAGTAATTATTTTACTTTGACCTATAAAGCTGATGCTTTTACTGACATAAAACCGTTGGTGTTATGGTTAACTTAAAGCTAAGGAGTTTGTTTTAATCAAGCAGATTATTATTTTTGTTCTGTTCTTTCTGGCAGTTTCTCATGGATGCCAAATGGAGATTTAGGACACTGGCATTGAGTGCTGCTAACAGCATGGGGATTTGGGAAGGTCGAGACGTGCACTTGTCAGATTTCATCTGTGAGCAAATGCTGCATGAATATGTGAGTGAGAAAATGTGAGTGTTCAACCATCTGCAGAATGTAGTTTAAAAAAACAAAAACATAAAAAAAGCAGGCTGGGCGGTCTGAGAGATGCACAGCTGCTGACATGGTCATTGTTACACACTGAGCCATTCGCTGTGCTTTCACTGGAATGCAGGATTTGTGAAAACACAGCAGTAGGAGACTATCTGTACCTTTTTTTAAGTCTGAAAATGTTGAATGCAAAGCTATGAGATGTAACGGTGATATTGTTGATTTATTATTCCACTTTCAAATGTTTTTAATTAGAAATATTTAAAGAATGTGATTTATTCCTCTAGATTTTTAGTTCTTACTTGATCCTTCAGAAAACTTCCTAATAAAATATATAATTCGTTCACACTGTACAATAAGGCTCTCATTAGTTAATGTATTTACTAACAGGAACTAACATTTTTGTCATAAAAAATGTAATGCAATGCCATAACAGCAATAACAGCTTTTTTACAATACCTTTCAACATTAGTACTGCAGCCTTTGGTGTCACATGCTCCATCAGAAAACATTCATTTGTTCACACTTTACAATAATGCTCTTATTGGTTAATTTTAGATAATGTATTTAATAACACGAACAATACTTTTACAGCATTCATTAATCATTGATCAACATTTAATACTGTATGATTTAATACAAGTTCATTCTTGAGCTGTGAGTAATGTGAACTAACAATGAACAGCTTTAATACAGTTAAATAACCTTAACAAAAATGAAGTAATGTATTCATTATTCCTTAAATGTTGGTAAATACATTAACATTAACTAAGACAGCCTTATAATAAAGAGTTATTAATCATAATTTGGTGCTATAGAACCAAATATTATCAATTCTCCCTTAAAATATATGTGTTTTAGGATAATTGGATTAATACAGCATCCAAAAGAAGCTCAAAAGAACAGCATTTACTTTAAATTGCATTTATTTTGCTTTAATTTATACTTTTAATTTGTTTTAGTTTTTTTGTTTACTTTTTGTAGTTTTTTCCTTAACTATTTAAGTAGTTTAAAATGGTAAATAGCACTTTCTTGATGTCTAGATTCAATATTTTTAATATTGGTTGAAATATAAAACCAAGCCTGTTTGAAGGTTCTATCATTGCTTAAGTGTTTGTCTAATATTTAAGGCATTTGTGACTCGATATGCGTTCACTCACTTCCTTTTGGTCTCACAGAAGAGAGTAAAAGCAGGTGGTGTTTTTTAGGGCTATTTTTAGTGCTTCAGGTCAATTTCAACTGGAGGGAGCAGTCATAATAATCTTTGCTTGATTTGACTGGTGTATTAATTCATCTCGAACTGAATTGAAAAATATTCCAGATTATGTTTTCAGTGTCATTTTTTTTCCCCTTAAACTTTAGTATCGGG
This sequence comes from Danio aesculapii, assembly GCF_903798145.1. Lineage (NCBI taxonomy): Eukaryota > Metazoa > Chordata > Actinopteri > Cypriniformes > Danionidae > Danio > Danio aesculapii. The sequence continues at coordinate 6,174,652 of NC_079453.1, forward strand.
TAAACATTTGGGCAGCACTTTATTTTAAAATCCTTTTCCACTTATTAGTTAACAATAACTAATATCATTTGATCATTCGTAACCACGTTAAGCATGTTTTCAACCACTAGATGTCATTAGTGAGACTTCTGAACGGTAGTGCTGAAAGATCTCCTGCGAGTTTGTGTGACTTTGAAAAGAAGTGTTTTTTTATTATCATCATCATCATCATTATTATTATAAAAAGCTTCAGAGGATGGCTGCATAAACAGCTTAGACTAGTCTTAAATCTATAAATGACTGTTTGCATAACATTGATGGTGTAATTTGATATTGATTAGAAAGATTAACTTTTACACTGTAAAATGTGCTGGGTTGCACATAAAACCTTCATGTTGTCCCATCGATTAAGTCAACTAAAAAGAAATGAAAATAATTCCTATTGTTAAATGAATGATAGTCCAATGAAGTAATATAACTTAATTTATGCTATAAAATATATACTTTTTAAATAAATAAAAACATTTATGTATATGTTTAAACATTTTTAAAATGAGAAACAATTAAGAAATATAAATATTTCTAATTGTAGGTCGTTTTTGTGACAACTTATTAGTTTTTTGTTCAATCCACTTAAATTTGTAAACAATAATAATAAGTTAACTTAATTCCTTCATGTTGTCCCAACACAAATCAGTTGTGTGAAACTCAGCATTTGTTTTACCGTGTGCTTTAATTTCGAATGAATTATTTATGTTGAAATAAATAGTGGATGTTTATAACATGAACTCCAAAAAAATTACATATACAGTGCTCAGCATATATAAGCACACCCCTCACAAATCTCTCTTTTAAATTCATATTTTTAATAGGAAGCTATACAATATTATATTTGTGCATACTGAAGCCAAATCTGGAGCTTCTCTAACAAAATAACTTACGATAACGGTCCAAAAACTAATACAGCTAAATTTATATCTTATAGAAAAATATTAAATACAAATAAAAAACTGTAAACATTTAGTTTAAGTTTTGTAGGTTGTAATTTTTTTTTTTACCAATTTTGGCTTGAATTTAATTGTATTATCTATTATCCACCTCAATGTCCAACCTTAAATCAACGTCTAATAATGTTACAGCTTGATGATATGTGGACGTTTCCACCATGACGTCTATCAGATGTTGGATTTCGGTTGTCATACCTGACGAATAGATGTCAGCATTTGACGTCAATATGACGTTGGTTTATGATGCTGACTTGACATTGGATTTTGGTCACTTTCTAACACAACCTAAAATCAACCAAATATCAACGTCATTTGACGTTGTTATTTTGACACCAAAATAATGTCCTTAAAATTTGGGTCACCTGACATCACAACCTAAATCTAACCTAATATTAATGTCTTCTGACGTTGTGTGCCTGCTGGGCAATAACTAAATGCACTACAGAATGTTACGTTTACACACATTCACAAATTACATGTAAACGCATCAGCTTTTTACAGCGTAATACTCACTACTCGCTACTCTTGAGTACATTTGAAAGGGCTACTTTTTACTCATACTTTGAGTAATATTTACAACAGATACTTTTACTCGCACTACTTTTTTAGGCAAGTAAGGGTACTTTTTTTCTGTAGTCTTTCCATCACTGGTCATTGATAATGTTGCATTGTTTTTGCCACATGTTATAAGCTGTCAAACAGCATGTGTAGGCCTATATGTTTTTCCTGCAAATAAATCACAAATTGTGACGTGTTGCAAAACATTTGCATTCTGGGTTTAATTGATGACGTCACCAACAACTAGTCGACGTCGACTTAACTTTGATAACACAAAAGTCGACTTACAAAAACTAGTCCTTCAGCCAATAGTTTACATAAATTACCTCAGGGGGCTTTGGTGCAAAATGGCTCATTCTGTAGATATAGATGAACAGATCTGTTTCTTCGCTATTGAAGCGTTCAGTTTTTCTGCTTACAAAGTCCACCATGTAAATAGCGAATATGACATGGCACAATCGCAACTTATTCATAAAGCGAAAGAGGGAAGGAAGGAAGACAACTAATTGGTTTAATGCACGTTATACCCAATACACACCCACATCTCATTAAAAATATAAGGACAACCATTTTAGACCCATTTAGTTTTTCCCATTCTTACAATTGCAAAAATCCATTTCTAAATACAGTTGAAGTCAGAGTTATTAGCCCCCCTGAATTATTAGCCCCCTTGTTTATTTTTTTTCCCCAATTTCTGTTTAACAGTGAGAAGATTTTTTCAACACATTTCTAAACATAATAGTTTTAATAACTCATCTCTAATAACTGATTTATTTTATCTTTGTTATGATGACAGTAAATAATATTTGACTAGATATTTTATACAGACACTTCTATACAGTTTAAAGTGACATTTAAAGACTTAACTAGGTTAACTAGGCAGGATAGAGTGATTAGGCAAGTTATTGTATAATGATGGTTTGTTCTGTAGACAGTCGAAAACAAATATAGCATAAAGGGGCTAATAATATTGACCTTAAAATGGTGTTTAAAAAATAAAAAAATATGAAAATAACAATTTGTCAAAAAGTGAATTGGACTGCATTGCCTTTACTTCTCTCTTAGCAAGACGCTTGATCCTAATCAATTGGAAGCAATCATTTCCCCCTTCTTTTAAACAGTGGGCCAATGATGTGTTGCATTTCATTAGTTTGGAAAAAATAAGACTCAGTTTAAATGGTTCCGGGTCCAAGTTCACTGCCATGTGGCGTCCTTTCAGAATTTATTTCCAAAGCCAAATGTAACTGTAACTGGACAAAATGATACTGATGCTGTCAGGTTTTGCTTATACTGATGTTGTCTTCATTGTATTTTATTTTTTGTCTTTGTTTATATGTACACAATGCTAAAGCACTGTTTATATTTATGTTGTGTTAGTTATGTCGATTAATGTATGTTTCTCGACTACTTAAATAAAAAAGGGAGGAAAAAAAAAATTAAAAACTGCTTTTAATCTAGCTGAAATAAAACAAATAAGACTTTCTCCAGAAGAAAAAATATTATCAGACATACTGTGAAAATTTCCTTGCTCTGTTAAACATCACTTGGGAAATATTTTTTAAAAATAATTCAAAGGGGGGCTAATAATTCTGACTTCAGCTGTATGTTTGGTGATTAAAATGTCATTTTAAGAAATAAATGTTTAATAAATCTGTTTAGTTTAAATACACCAGAATACATTGCCTATATTCACTGAGAAATAGAGAAAAATATTCATTTTCAAAATGGAGTGTACTCATATTTACTGTATGCCACCATTTTAAAAAGGAAATCTTCCTAACATTGTACTAAATAAAATCTATCATCATCTTCCACCGAATCAAGAAACCAAACCTAATCTTACCTGACATTTTTAAATTTTTCGAGTGAACAACTAAGCAACTAATAGTGTCCCGCTGTCCTCATCCTAGCTGTTAAACTATTTAATACCCTATAAGCACCAAATCAGTGTCACTCCTGATCATTTTCCAGCAGTTGTAAATGCATTAAAAATGCTCCCAGACATAAATGATTGCCCTCTCTCTGTGTATATATATTTCCCCCTCACTCTCTATTAATCTCCTTTTCACAAATAGAGGCCAAAAGAGGCTCAGCCAGCTGGATGAGATTATCTTTTTTCTTCTCCTTCTGATTAGAAATGAACGTCATCACACCCCCCTAAAACACGCAATTGTACCATCCTGTCACTAAGCCCCGCCCCTCTCCCTCCGCTAAGCCCCGCCCCCTCCCTCCCTCCCTCATATAAGGACGGCTCAAGCACAGAGTGAGGCAGAAAAAGCAGAGGTCACATAGATAAGAACAGGCAGGGGAGGAAGAAAAAAAACCCGCCGGCGGATCTGAGAGAGACAAATCACTGAGAAAGTCAAGGAGAAAAGCTTGTGTGGTGGTGTGCGAGTGTGTTTGCGTGTATGTACTGTTCTGACAGGCATAGGTAGATTCCTGGGATATTTTTTTTGAGGGTGATAGAGGACGAAAGCGCATTATGGATCATTCGAGTCCCTTGGAGGGCCCCGTGGAACCCAAGGAAAGGAGGAAAATCCAGTTTGCAGTCCCAGCGACGGAACCCACCCAGCTGGACCCGCGGCAGGTTGAGATGGTACGACTTTGACACACAAACACAGATAAATGCCATTCATGAGTCTTCTGGGCCCTGAACTAGTTTACAGTGATGAAAGTAGTTTGAGGGGACTTGAAAGTGTGGAGGAGGATTGTTACTGAATTCACTGAAACTGTTAGGATGTTAGGAATGTGCTTGGGTTGTGTTTTAGGGGAAACGTCAGATGGGGGAGCATAAGATGATGAGGTTTTTGTTGTTGCATGTCTTGGTTATTTATTATTTTAATGAGATTGTTGTTTAGTCTATATATTTTACATTTAAATAATCAATAAAAAGTGTAAAATAATGTCAAATTTAAAGTATAAATAGCCTAGTGGTTAGCGCCTCGGCATATGGTGCAGTAGCACGTCAGGGCGTCCCGAGTTCGAATCCTGGCTCGAGGACATTTCCCTACCCTATACTCTCTCTCTCTCTCTCTCTCTCTCTCTCCAACTTCGCTTCCTGTCTAAATACTGTCCGATCAAATAAAGGCAAAAAGGCTAAAAATAAATCTTTAAAAATAAATAAATAAATAAAAATAAACACAATTGTTATATGAATGATTATCTAATGAAGTAATTATACTTATATAAAACGCTATAAAATGGCATAAAAACTTTATATATTTTTTAATTAAATAAAAAAAATAAATGTAAATATTTTAAAACTTATTTTTTTATAAAAAGGAATAAAAATATTATTTATTAGACAACTTTTCTTGTATTTTTTTGGAATTTTTTTAGTATTTTATTTATGTTTGTAAATTTTTGTAAATTTAGGTAGTTATGTGTTTATTTTTGTTATATTCTGTCATTTTATTGACTTACGTCTTTAATTTGTTTTATTTTTAGTACTTTTATTACATCTTACATTACTGAATTCTTTGAGGAATGTAATCTAATAAAGTAATAGAACTTCATTTACTCTATAAAATGGCATAAAATGTTTGTATCTTTTTTAATTAAATAAAAAGTAATTGTAAATAATTATAAATTAAATTTTTATAAATAAAAAATTATTATAAAAGAACTTATTGTATTTTTTTGTATTTTATTTATGTTTTGAAAATTTTAGTAAATGTAGGAGGTTATTATTATTATTATTTTGTTATATTGTGTAATTTTATTAACTTACGTCTTTGATTTGTTTTATTTTTAGTACTTTTGTTCCATCTTACATTACTGTTACTGAATTCTTTGAGGAATGTAATCTAATAAAGTAATATAACTTCATTTACTCCATAAAATGGCATAAAATGTTTGTATATTTTTAATTAAATAAAAAGTGAATGTAAATAATTATAAATTAAATCAATAAAATTTTTATAAATAAAAATTAATTATAAAAAAACTTATTGTATTTTTGTATTTTATGTTTTGAAAATTTTAGTAAATGTAGGAGGTTATTATTATTATTATTTGTTAAATTCTGTCATTTTATTAACTCACGTCTTTAATTTGTTTTATTTTTAGTACTTTTGTTCCATCTTACATTACTGTTACTGAATTCTTTGAGGAATGTGCTTGGGTTGTGTTTTAGGGGAAAAGTCAGATGGGGGAGCAGAAGATGATGAGGTTTTTGTTGAGTTGTGTGTCTTTTTATTGTTTATTTCTTATTTTAATGAGATTATTATTTAGTCTTTTTGTTTTAAGTTAAAATATTGAATAAACATGTAAAATAGTGTCAAAATAAAAAATATAAATACAACCTTTTAAATAAAAAGTATAAAGTATTCTTAAAAAGAGATCAAAATAAACACAATTGTAATATGAATAATAATCTAATGAAGTAATATAACCTAATTTACACTATAGAATGGCATAAAGATCTTATATATTTTTAACTAAATAAAATTGCAAATGTAAATATTTTTTACATTTTTTAAATAAGAAATAATTAAGAAATAAAAATATTAATGATTAAAAAAACTTTTCCTATTGATTTTTTGGGAATTTGTATTTTAATTATGTTTGTTAGTTATGTATTTATTTGTTATATTCTGTCATTTTATCAGCTTATGTCTTTAATTTGTTTTATTTTTAGTACTTTTATTACATCTTACATTAGATTCAGACATCAAATGTTTTCATTTAAATGCATTCAGGAGTCTTCTGGGCCCTGAACTAGTTTATAGTGATGAAAGTAGTTTGAGGGGACTTTAAAGTGTGGAGGAGGATTGTTACTGAATTCTTTGAGGAATGTGTTTGGGTTGTGTTTTGGGGCAAAAGTCATAAGACGATGAGGTTTTAGTTTTGTTGTTGTTGCATTGTCATGTTATTTAGTTGTATGTCTTTAATGTAAAAACTTCTGTTGATTTAATGTTTATTATTTTAGTGAGATTATTGTTAAGTCTTTTTATTTTAAGTTGAATTATTGAATAAAAATGTCAAATAATGTCAACATTAAAATATAAATACAAGCTTTTAAGTATAAAGTATTTCTAAAAAGAGATGAAAATAATGCTAATCTAATGACGTAATCTAACTTCATTTACTCTATAAAATGGCATCAAATGTTTCTATATATTTTTTAATTAAATAAAAACGTGAATGTAAATATTTATAAACTTTTTTAAATGAGAAAGATTAAGAAATAAAAATATTAATTATTAGAAAACCAATATTATTTCTATTTATTTTTCTGATTTTAGGTAGTTATTATTAAGATTTATACAATTGTTTCCTTCTGTCATTTTATTAACATATGCTTTTAATTTTTGTTTTATTATTTATTCATTTTATTACATTTTACTTTAGTTGAGCATTTCTATTTATTTCTAATTAATTTTTAGTGGTTTTTCACCTTTTGGGATAGGATAATGGTGGAGAGACAGGAAAGTATTGGGAGCAGAGAGAGGGGAAGGGTCGGCACAGGACCACGAGCTGGGAATCGAACTCGGGTGATCACCATGCCTTATGTTGATGCACTTAATCTTATTTTAATCATCAAAAACATTTAATAAAATAGGACTCACCATTGACTGTAAAATCTATAAAAAAATCCATGTGGAACATGGAAAGCATGATTATAATGTAAAAGTACCAAATTAAATTTTAATGATCTGAAAAGTAAATGTGCTTGAGTGTGAATGTGAGTGTATGGGTGTTTCCCAGTACTGGGTCGCGGTTGGAAGGCATCCATTGTGTGAAACATATGCTGGATAAGTTGGCGGTTCATTCCGCTGTGGTGACCCCTGATGAATAAAGGGACTAAGCTGAAGGAAAATGAATGAAAGAATGAATACAACTTAAGTATAAAGTACTCCCAAAAAGAGATGAAAAAAGGTAAAATAAGAAAATCATTATTAAATATTAAGAAAATTGTTGTATGAATAATAATCTAATGACGTAATATAACTTCATTTACACTAAAAAATGGCATAAAATGTTTATATATATTTTTAATTAAATAAAAACGTGAATGTATATGTGTGTGCATGGGTGTTTCCCAGTACTGGGTTGCAGCTGGAAAGGGCATCTGCCGTGTAAAATATATGCTGGAATAATTGGTGGTTCATTCCGCCGTGGCGACCCCTGATGAATAAAGGGACTAATGTTAATGTATATATTTTTAAACCTTTCTTTAAATGAGAAACTATTAAGAAATAAAAATATTAATAAATAAAATGTCATTAATTTTAAATGTTATGTAGTTCTTATTAGGATTTATATAATTATTATAAATATTTATATTATTGTTACCTTCTGTCATTTTATTAGCTTAATTTGCTTTCATCTTTAGTCATTTTATTACGTCTTTAGAGACATTTTAATCTTTTATTCAGCATTTTCATCCATCATTTCAGCTTCATTTTAATCAGCATACACATTGAATTAAAAAAGACTGACCATTGATTGTTAAATCTATTAAATAATCTAGATGATAGACTTGGGAATATGGGAAGTGTGCTTAAAACATCCAAAAACCAAACTTAATTTTAATGGTCTGAAGAGCAGGCTGTGTTTTCTTCATGATGAATATTATTTCTCCATTATTCTTTTAATTCTGGGGTCAGATGTGACCTGGAGATACGTTTGCCCTGCACACTCACTGAGCACGCTCATAAAATCCAAAGTTTTAAGGCTATAAATCTGTCCTGGAAATGGTAAACGGTGTGTGACCTGAAAAGGGCTGAGTTCTGGCTACAGGACGTGGTTTTATAGCTTGAGCATACACTGCGCTCATGTGCCTGTTTCGAAGTCCGCTATTGATTTTGGCCTTCGGTTGCTTTGCACATATATTTTTGAGATAAAGTGGTGCATCGACATTGTGCGTTTGTCTCTTTTCTGGATCTCTGAGAGTGCAGATGCAGTGTGTGTGTGTTGTTCTGGACCACTTCCTCGTCCTGTTGGTGTTGTAATTTTAGTCTTAACAAAGTGGGTCGGAGAGCTGTTCTGTACTGCGCTGCTGCTGCAGAGACAGGCCAGATTCATCCTCAGGAGACACCAGTTAAAAAGGTGAGCACAAGAGAAAGGCCAACGCTTCTGCGCTCCAAAAACTCTTCATATAAACAGTTATGAACAAGTTTAGAGAGTGATCATTAAGATCCAGGCATCATTAAGTAAGATCACAAATAGAGAAGTTTTGATAAATGTCCTGGGTTTGGATTTACGCAATTTGTGTAGAAATACTCCGAAAGGTGAACGAAATGCACTGAAATAAATGTTGATTTATTTATTAGGGATTGTGGCTCATATGATGACTTAAAGTGGTTCAATATTTAAGTTAAATATGTTTACTTAGAGCCGCGCACATTCTCCTATCAGGTTTGTTTTTATAGATCGCTACTTTTCCTTTCCTACTTTCGCTACTACCATGTTTTTTAAATGAGACATCAGGTCACTTCAGCTTTAAGGGGGTCACACACCAGATGCGACGCGCCATGCATTTTAGAATTCTAAACATACATTTCTATCAGGGCACGCACCCCGGCACCGCAAGTCATCGCCATCTTGTGGTGGCCAACTGTCAACCATCTTTGCTCTGCTCACTATGACAGTCTAATGGCCGCTGAACCTTTGAAATTATATATTTAACAGATATTTTAAAATAGGCTCTATCTTTATAAATAAACTCCATGGTTGCAATGTAAACTACCACATTCTCACCTAAAAAAGCCTTAGAAGTACATTATGTTGTCCAACAGCTGCAATATTTGTCAAACTGTCGTGAGTCTATTCCTCTGCTGTCACTATATTATAAGAGACTTGCTTTGTTTATCAATCAAGTGGATGTCTTTAGATTTGCATTGTAAGCTTTTTAAAAGTTTAAACGTTATTATTTTTGTTTTAAGTTTTTTTTTGTTACTATACTCTCAAAATAGTTCAGTATAAATTTACAGATTTTTATTTGATACAAAATTCTGCTCAGATTTACTCTGTAAAAAAATCAGGTTTTTTTGCTAGTTCTGAAAAGGTTTTTATTTTAAAACAACTGAAATTAACCACATCATTGATCAACTAAAAGCATTTTTTTTAACCTATTTAAAGAGCGTGTTAGAGATATATGCCTATATATGCATGTACATGTTGCTTATTACACACAGGGATGCACAACCGCACACAAACATCTTTAAACATTAAAAATGAAAGGATTAAAACGTAAAAGATTATAATTGCGTACATAAATTACCTCCGTACTCCAGGCTGGGGGTTGAGCTAACGAGTCACCTTGTAAAAATTAGATGTTAAGAAACAGCAACATGGAGCAGCTAAATATAATTTAATAAATTTAATATAATTAATTTTTTTATATAAACGGCCCTGGGAGTAAGTAAGTACACTACTTCAGGGGGCTTTGGTGGATTCTGGTTCATTCTGTAGATGCTCTGCGGGCTTTTACACTCAGGCGTAATGCAAGTGGTTTTTTTTTTTTTGTTGGGGTTTTTTTTTTTTTTTTTTTGATAGTTTCAACCTGCCGCATCTATCATTTTCACGTCCTGCTCTATGTTGTTTAAATTGCAAATGCGTCTATGCCCAATTGTGCATGCTGTTCTGAAAAAGACATCTATTAAGGCGTATTGTTGACCTGCTGTTATTTTGAAACAACTGAAATAACCACGTCATTGAGCATGGGACAATAACCGTTTTCAAGGTGTACCGCGGTTTAGAAAAGTCAAGGTTTTGAAACCGCCAAAGTTGTCTTTAATATCTTTCCTAAGGTGTTTGTAAAATTTTTTATTTCAATTTTTTTTTAGGATACAGTATCTCCAGCAGAAATGATATCCAAAGATGCCATTTTAAACTGTAAAGAAATCTGTGTTTTTGAAACTAATGAAAACAGATGTGTTTACTGCTTCAAAATATCATAAATCTTTCAAAAAATAGAATATATTGTTTTCAAAGGGAGAAAAAGTTTTTGTTTTACCGTGATATTTTTATCCAAGGTTATCATACCATCAGAATCTTAGACCAGCCCATGCCTAGTTAGAGATATGTGCCTATATATGCATGTACATGTTGCTTATTACACACACAGGGATGCACAGCAGCACACAAACATCTTACATATTAAAAATAAAATAATTAAAATGGGTGGGTGCACCGATTGTTTTTCCCATCTTAAAATTGCAAAAGTGGAATGAGACATGACAAAATTGAACCTGCTTTAGACTATGTGTTCATATTGTTGAAATAGAGCCCATACTTCCACTTTACTCAAGAGTGTTAGAATGTGCTATAAAAGTTATATGAAAGTAGTAGAAATGGCTGCTGTGCTGTTTTTTTTTTTTTTTTATTAATAATGATATTAATTCTTCCATTCTAAAGGCCAGCTGAAGATCTGTAAGAGTTTGTCAGGCTAGTTTGTTTGGCTCATCAGGCTTGGAGGGAGTTTGCCCGATTCATCATGTAGAATCAGTGCCAGCCTTAAGTTAAAGAGAGCGCTCTGATTGGCTGTACAGATAAGAATCTGCGCATGAGAGCAAAAAATGAAGTGATGAAACTAAGCAAACAATGCAAATCTAGAGGGACTACAAAGAAGCTGGCTGTCATTTTGTCGCACTACCTAAATATTTCCAAACTATTTGAATTATCAGATATACACTCACTGCACACTTTATTAGGTACACCTATCCAACTGCTTGTTAATGCAAATTTCTAATCAGCCAATCGCATGACAGTAACTCAGTGCATTTAAGCATGTAGACATGGTCAAGATGATGTGCTGCAGTTCAAACTGAGCATCAGAATTTGCACAAGCAAATCCCTCTGTTGTGAGCGAGAACTCCTGTGGAAATGGTACATAAATATTGCTTTGTTTATGGTTTGGATGTGTGCAGCACTAGTTCTGGGCCCTGTTTCAGAAAGGAGGTTAAGTGAAAACCCTGAAATGAGAGAAACTCTGGGTTTTCCATTTCAAAATGGCAGGTATGTCAAACTGGAGAAAGCAGGGTAAGTCAAGCCTGTTTCTGAAAGAGAGGTAACATTAACTCAGTTACCGTTGTAACTTACTTTGTGAACCTAACCTGGTCAGGAGCAGGTTTTATTCTCTAAACTCTGAGTTTCTGTCAGTCTCCTCCCCTTTTTTAAAGACGAAGCTGTATTTCTCGCCTTAGCCTTACGTTTCCACCCACTTATTTCAATGCTCATTTTTGATGTGCACATAGAAAACGATTGATGGAAGCGTCATGATGCACATGACTTTTCAAAATACGCATAAAAAACATATGCTCATATCTGAGAAGCGAACTCAACTTTTATTCGATAAGAAAAGATGCGCATAAACTACGATGGAAACACTTTTACTGAACAAATTCCAGTATGTGCATTTAAAAAAGGTTTGTTATAAGAGATGATGATGGAAAATGTATGTGAATGGACAAATCAGCAGGCTGAGCACACTGTAAACCATCTGAAATGTTGTTTTGGTCATTCTAAAACGCCTTACCGTTTCAGTATTATATTATTAATGACCTCGAGAGCGTCTGGAGCGTGTCAGGAGCGTCTGTTCTCCGCGTTTCATGGCTTCAAACGCCACCACGCGTTCATTGTGTGTCAGTATTGTCTTCTGAGGCGCAAGTACATTTATTAAATAAAGAAAAGATTGACGCAGATTCTTCTACCGCAGTAAATTTAGTTTTTACTGTTGATATTTGGTGCCAGTTAATCAGTTAAAGTGATTGTTCTCTTTGATTCATTGGACGGAAATGCTTTATTCGCACATCTTTTATGCGATATTCCAGTTTTGCAGATAAATTTAATTAATATCTTTAGATGGAAACATAGCTATTGCCAACATTTCAGTCACACAAAGAACAAAGTCACGTACGAGAATGGCTTGTCCTTTTTTTAAATGAGAAATTAGCTTAAATTCACAGATCTTTAACATGTACTGTTACTAGAATATAAGAGATTATTATTCGTTCTCAAAACAATTGTTTAGTTCTGCTTAGATTCTAAAAGTCATATCAACCTTTACCACTCGATCAATAAAAAAGGCAGACACACACAAGTGCATCTTTAAATCTATTAAAACTGATCAATGTGTATGAAAGTGGGAACGTGTGTCAAATTTTTAAAAACGTCACACATAACATTACTTATTACTTACTTATTATATACTATAAATAATATATTATATTACTTAAGTTTGATACTTATTTAAATACTTTAAATGTAAAATTACGCATTTGAGCAGCTTTTTTCACGCTGTCTCTGTTTCACCGATGCAGTGGTGTTGCTTTTTCAAAATATATGCTCATATTTGCTATATCTTTACACAAGCACATCAAGTTCAGCTGGAGAAAGAAATGCTGATCTCTTTTTTCAGATGTTGCCATAGTCACTCATAATGTCTGCGCTCTATTAATAATGCCTTTTTATAGTCACGGTGTGCGCGCTTAACTCTGAGTTGGTCTACTCAATGTTGATTGACCCAACTCAGATCAGCTGTTCTTAAACCGAAAACTCAGAGTTTTTAATCTCTCTGTAAATCAAGTTTAAGTTTAAACTCCGAGTTGGTTGAACCTCCTTACTGAAACAGGCGCCTGGTTTCCCTTTGTGGAATGACAATACAGACGCTGCCACCTGCAGGTTTGGAGAGAAACAGTCTCACATCTTCGTCTTCAGCAGTTAAGTCCAGCTTAAATTGCGTTCCTGACACCACAGTTGTTATAATGATAGTGGTGTTTGAAAAAGGAGGCGTTTACAATATCAGTTAAAGCATAGTTCACCCAAAAATGAGAATTTGCTGTTTCTTTACTCTCCCTCCTTCTTCAGAACAATGAAGTAGATCTTTAGCTGGAATTGCAGTTCTTGGCGATTCATTAAATGAGACTCGGCAACTGCCAGTACTTTGAGAGTCAAAACGCATGCAGGCAAAACAAAAATGTGGGTCAAATGTAGTCATGCACAAACCATTCATAGCTAAGTTTACTTTAATACTAGATCAACAATTGTTTTGCCTGTATGGGGTTTGTTGGCTGTTAGTCATTAACTTGCGTTTTATTAATCAATAAAGACAATGATTTCAGCTAAAACTCACCTGTAATGTCTGTAAAAAGCCCACTACTATCCTGAATGCAGGTAAATGAATAGAACTTACATTTTGGGGTGAACTGTCCCTTTAAAACTGTATGAATCTATATTTTCAGTCTGATCTTTTGAGTCCTTATTTTGAGTCATTTTGAGTCTGAATGGTTTGTTTACAGTGTGAAAAGTCACAGAACTTCCTTTTTCCTTTTGCATAAACAGTTGCTTTAAAATCAAATCGTTTTCTGAATGGGAAACATTTGTGTTGTGAAGATTACATCCTCTGTGTTTTGTGTTTTTTGTCCTGTGTTGAAAGGAAGCTGCTGCTTCACTCAAGCATGTGCTGTGCTTGTTAATGTCAGACTGAATGAATGAATGGATGGGCTGCATGTGGTTCCAGTATTGGCAAGCAGCAATGGAGCTACATGAACAGAACCTGGCCCTCATGTTCTCCAGCGTGATGTTATGAGAGCATCTCGAGCATTATTTGACTGATCAAAAAGTATGTCTAAACATTCAGTCTTAAAACACAGACGTTTCCCAAAATCTTTTGATGATGTGTTCATCAGCTTCTTCTTCCTTAATTGTATTCTGTAGCGCATGATGGAAACGGTCCAGCAGCGTCTGTGGAACAGCTTGAGTTTTTTTTTTCTGTCCTGGCTCTGGTAACCAACTAAAACTTCCAGCCATGCTTCAAACTAATAGTATGCAGCCAAGCAGTGCATCAGATGCTATCATACATTTATTATAGGGAGTATAATTACATTTTTTTATTATAAACCTGGGTTAAACACATCTTAGCTTAATTTTTATTACAAATGTATAGTTAAAAAAAAATCTAGCTCACAAATGTGAAAAAAATTAAACCGTAAACTCGGTATATTTAGAGAAATAGTTTCTCCAGCTGAATGACTTGAGCCAGGTCAAGCTGTGTGAATGTTTTACGGACATCTATCTGCAGTTAAAACCTTAAGCCATGATGTCTGATTTTTTAATTCTGTGCTATAATAGAAAATTTACTATATTTATACTTTTTTATCTGACATACCACATCAATGTGCCTTTTACAAGATGTAAAACAAGTCCATAAAGTGTATATATAAAGTTTCAGCTCAAAATATCACAGTAATGATGTTTTATAACTCTTTAAAACGGACCCTTTTAAGATTTGATCCTAATAGACCCATTTTGGTAGCTGGCTCTTTAAATTCAAATGAGATTGCGCTCTTTCCAAAAGAGGGCGGAGCTGCAAATTCCTATGTGTCTGCATAGTGGCAGATTCAAAAACAAGACTAACGTCCTATGCTAATAAGGGACAGATCGTAACTAATGGGCGGGGCTTTCCCCCTCTGATGACACGTACAAAGGAAGGCTTTGATCTTAATTGTGTCGTTTTGGTGACTGTCGCTTTAAATTCAAATGAGATTGTGCTCTTTTTTTAAAAAGAGGGCGGAGCTGCAGGTTCCTTTGTGTCAGCATAGTGGCAGATTTGAAAACAAGACTAACGTCCTATGCTAATAAGGGAGAGATCGTAACTAATGGGCGGGGCTTTCCCCCTCTGATGACACGTAAGGCTTTGATCTTAATTGTGTCGTTTTGGTGACTGTCGCTTTAAATGAGATTGTGCTCTTTTATTAAAAGAGGGCGGAGCTGTAAATTCATATGTGTCAGCATAGTGGCAGATTTGAAAACAAGACTAACGTCCTATGCTAATAAGGGAGAGATCGTAACGAATGGGCGGGGCTTTCCCCCTCTGATGACACGTACAAAGGAAGGCTTTGATCTTAATTGTGTCGTTTTGGTGACTGTCGCTTTAAATTCAAATGAGATTGTGCTCTTTTTTAAAAAGAGGGCGGAGCTGCAGATTCCTTTGTGTCAGCATAGTGGCAGATTTGAAAACAAGACTAACGTCCTATGCTAATAAGGAAGAGATCGTAACTAATGGGCGGGGGTTTCCCCCTCTGATGGCACGTAAGGCTTTGATCTTAATTGTGTTGTTTTGGTGACTGTCGCTTTAAATGAGATTGTGCTCTTTTTTTTAAAAGAGGGCAGAGCTGTAAATTCATATGTGTCAGCATAGTGACAGATTTGAAAACAAGACTAACGTCCTATGCTAATAAGAGAGAGATTGTAACTAATGGGCGGGGCTTTCCCCCTCTGATGACACGTAAGGCTTTGATCTTAATTGTGTCGTTTTGGTGACTGTCGCTTTAAATTCAAATGAGATTGTGCTCTTTTTAAAAGAGGGCGGAGCTACAAATGCCTATGCGTCACCATAGTGTCAGATTTAAAAACAAGACTGAAGCTGCCGTCACACTGGGCTTTGTGTGTGCCAAATTCTGTCGTGCGGCACTGCGAAGAGGGGCGGGATTAAACAAGATGATTAGACATTTAAAAAAGTGAGCGATCGGTCCATGTTTTAAATTTCTATGCAGAGAGGTCCTGATTTGATCCTCGATTGGTCTCACGCAGTCAAGTGATGCGATTTCGCAGGTCAGAGTTCACCAAGCTTGAACTTTGCACGGCAGTGAGCTGCAAAACTTAACGCATGACCCTGCGTTTCCGGTCTGACGCATTCGTGTGCGTATGAATGGAAGTCTATGGGAGGAAAAGTCCAGTGTGACCGCAGCTTGACTTCCGATGCTAATGAGGGAGAGATCACCACTAAAGGGCGGGGTTTTCCCTGTCTGATGACACGTACAAAGGGAGAATGTCAGTGTTTCTGCAGACTGTTTTTATAAAGTGTGATTATAAAATAATTAAATAAATAAATGTTTACTATTGGGAGCTGATTATATTCACAGACTGTAAACACACAACTTGTTTTTAATGGTGTGTTAAAATAAGGATATATAATTTCATATTAAGTTCTGCACATGCAGAGGTTAAAACAAATATTTATATGTGTTCATTCATACTCGACCAAAAAAAACAAACATTTTTGGTTGAAATACATTTGCACTTGCACTAAATTTAGTTTGTTGTAAATCAGTGCTGTTCTTTTGATCTTTGTTATTAATATTGATAATAATAAAAAAGAGCATATTATAATTATTTCAGCAAAATTTTGACACCAAAAAAGTACAATTTTGCAGATTTTCTTTTTTAATGGAAAAAAACAGCAGTGATGTTGCATTTTTAGGTGTATTTGCATACTAAATATAGTTTATTTTAGTTTTAACTTTAATTTAGTGTTAACAATATTCATGTTTTTTTTAATGAAAATCATGCCTTGGTCACACTTAAATAAATTAAATGAACATCTCTACGGTCTAGTTACATACTACAGGCCTCATGAGAATAATGTTAAAATTAAATTAAAGATATTTAAAAAAAAAAAAAGCTTTATGTTATACAATTTTGAAATTTTACCTCATTTAAATCATTTTAAAAGGATTGTACAGTCCGCATGAACTGGAAGCTGCGACAGTTTTTTAATAATTTGTAATATTGTGATGCAGTTCCTTGAGAAACGTAATATTAAATGAGAAAACAGTGGGTGTGGCTTGTTGTTGTTTTTTACTGTGAGTACAGCTGATTGGGTGTAGTAAAGTAGGCATTTCATTCAGAAAGATCTGGAAAAGGGTTTAGAGAGAGATATTACAAACTAACAGACTCCTCCTCACCATTTCTGTTTGTTGTCAAAACTGACAGCTGGAGGGGGAGTGGTTAAGTATGTTAGCCACGCCCAATATCTCAGACAGACCTAATCTGACAATTTAACTGAAAACAAACAGGATGTTTAGATTTCAATGAAAGATAACAAGGCCAAACCATTTTTTTCTTAATGACATGCAGAGATGAATTGTTCAAAACAAAACTAGAAATGTGAGCAAACAATATCAATATGGTTAGTTTTGATTTTGTTTTGTACTTTAGTTACTCTTTAGAAACGCAGTAAAAGGCTCATTTCCGTGCGTCACTATACGGACACACAAAGGACTTGGACGGGGTTGTGTGCCACTTCTTAACTTCATATATTAACTGAAAAAAATCAGGGTTGTTTCTTCACCGGCCTACTTTTTATAATTGCCTGCAAACCTTCAGCTACTTTTGTAACAAGGACCTGGGAAGGACAGAGATCATTGAAGATGTTGAGTGTGAACTATAATGACCCATATCAGTAACTTATAAACGCCCATCAGTAACATTCGTCTTCACTAAAACACACACTATATGAAGTATACCTGACGCTAATGCAGACTGTGGCCTCTATAAACAGCGGGATGTTTAAGTTTAGACGTCCCGAAGGGGATAAAACACCCAGGGATCTTCATCAGCCTAGATCGGAGTTTCATTATCAGGCTAAAATCAACCTCTGTTAAACACATTTAGAAAAAAGATATTTGGTTAAATGGAAACACTAACACTTAGTAACGTTAGTGTAAAAATGGACAGCGTGTCCTAGTTTGCTTCTTATTCAATTATGTCATGAGTACAACTACTGTTTTTTTTTGTAATACTTGTCGTGTAGCAATTTGCCACATATATTTTGACAACAATAGCAACCATCTGTATTTTTTTCCAACACAGGCTCAATGGGAAAATGTGCCATGGGATACGTTTTTTAGAACCAAGAAATATGTGCTTGCGCATACACATGAAAGAATTTTGTCTGTAAAACCAATGCTATGGGTGGTGCTTACCTTCATATGAACGGATTTTTAGGCACGACTGGCTTGCTTGGTTGCGATGAAGGACAGTTTCAGAAACCGAAGAAAATGAAACCCAAAAAAAGCAGTGTGAGATTTTGGCAGAAGCATCCACCCTCGATGGTTTTCTCTCATAGTTTGCTTTTGAAAACACGACTGATTGGTTTAATCTTAAAGAAACACTCAATGTTTTTTTTTTTTTTTTAAAAAGGCTCTAGAGTCTCCTAGAGTTAAACAGTTGACTTGAACAATTTTTGAATCTATTCAGTCAATTTCATTAGCGTAGCTTAGCATAATTCATTGAATCAGGTTAGACCATTAGCATTTCATTCAAAAAAAAAGTCACCGGGGTTCGAGTCTGAAGAAGGAGTTTCAGAAACCAAGGAAAACGAAACCCAAAAAAGCAGTGTGAGATTATGGTAGAACCATCCAGCCGCGATGGTTTTCTCTCCTAGTTTGCTTTTGAAAACACTATTGGTTGGTTTAATCTTAATAAAACATTCAACTTTTTTTGAAAAAGGCAGTCTCCGAGAGGTAAACAGATGACTTGAACCCACTTGAATCCATTCAGCCAATTTCATTAGCTTAGCTTAGCATAATTCATTGAATCCGGTTAGACCATTAGCATTTCGTAAAAAAATAAAATAAAATAAAAAATCACCACCATGAGTCATGAGAGCAGACCGGGGTTCGAGTCCAAGAAGGGAAGTTTCAGAAACCAAGGAAAACAAAACCCAAAAAAGCAGTGCGCGATCGTGGTAGAAGCATACAGCCACGATGGCTTTTCTCTTCTAGTTTGCTTTTGAAAACACGATCGGTTGGTTTAATCTTAAAGAAACGCTCAACTTTTTTTGAAAAAGGCTCTAGAGCAGGGGTGTCCAAACTCAGTCCTGGAAGGCTAAAGTCTCCAGGACTGAGTTTGGACACCCTTGCTCTAGAGTCAACTAGAGTTAAACAGTTGACTTGAACCATTTTAGAATCCATTCAGTCAATTTCATTAGCGTAGCTTAGCATAATTCATTGAATCGGGTTAGACCATTAGCATTTCATTAAAAAAAAAAATCACCACCATGAGAGCAGACCGGGGTTCGAGTCTGAAGAAGGAGTTTCAGAAACCAAGGAAAACGAAACCCAAAAAAGCAGTGTGAGATTATGGTAGAAGCATCCAGCTTTGATGGTTTTCTCTCCTAGTTTGCTTTTGAAAACACGACTGATTGGTTTAATCTTAAAGAAACTTTCAACGTTTTTTTTTTTTTAAAGGCTCTAGAGTCTCCTAGAGTTAAACAGTTGACTTGAACCATTTTAGAATCCATTCAGTCGATTTCATTAGCGTAGCTTAGCATAATTCATTGAATCGGGTTAGATCATTAGCATTTCATTAAAAAAAAAATCACCACCATGGGAGCAGACCGGGGTTCGAGTCTGAAGAAGGAGTTTCAGAAACCAAGGAAAACGAAACCCAAAAAAGCAGTGTGAGATTATGGTAGAAGCATCCAGCCGCGATGGTTTTCTCTCCTAGTTTGCTTTTGAAAACACTATTGGTTGGTTTAATCTTAATGAAACATTCAACTTTTTTTGAAAAAGGCAGTCTCCTAGAGTTAAACAGATGACTTGAACCATTTTTTAATCCGTTCAGCCAATTTCATTAGCTTAGCTTAGCATAATTCATTGAATCCGGTTAGACCATTAGCATTTTGCTTTTGAAAACACTACCGGTTGGTTTAATCTTAAGGAAACGCTCAACTTTTTTTGAAAAAGGCTCTAAAGCAGGGGTGTCCAAACTCAGTCCTGGAAGGCTAAAGTCTCCAGGACACCAGCCCACCAGGACTGAGTTTGGACACCCTTGCTCTAGAGTCAGCTAGAGATAAACAGTTGACTTGAACCATTTTTTAATTCATTCAGTGGATTTTATTAGCTTAGCTTAGCATAATTCATTGAATCGGGTTAGACCATTAGCGTTTCGTTAAAAAAAATCACCACCATGAGACATGAGAGCAGACCGGGGTTCGAGTCTGACGAACGACAGTTTTAGAAACCAAATAAAACAAAGCTAAAAAAATGTGAGAGATCCCAGTAGAAGCATCCAGCCGCGATGGCTTTTCTCATCTGGTTTGCTTTTGAAAACACTATTGGTTGGTTTAATCTTAATGAAACGTTCAACTTTTTTTTGAAAAAGGCAGTCTCCTAGAGTTAAACAGATGACTTGAACCATTTTTGAATCCGTTCAGCCAATTTCATTAGCTTAGCTTAGCATAATTCATTGAATCCGGTTAGACCATTAGCATTTCGTAAAAAACCATGCCATGAGAGCAGACCGGGGTTCGAGTCCAACGAAGGGAAGTTTCAGAAACCAAGGAAAACAAAAACCAAAAAAGCAGTGCGTGATCGTGGTATAAGCATACAGCCACGATGGCTTTTCTCTTCTAGTTTGCTTTTGAAAACACTACCGGTTGGTTTAATCTTAAGGAAACGCTCAACTTTTTTTGAAAAAGGCTCTAAAGCAGGGGTGTCCAAACTCAGTCCTGGAAGGCTAAAGTCTCCAGGACACCAGCCCACCAGGACTGAGTTTGGACACCCTTGCTCTAGAGTCAACCAGAGTTAAACAGTTGACTTGAACCATTTTTTAATTCATTCAGTGGATTTCATTAGCTTAGCTTAGCATAATTAATTGAATCGGGTTAGACCGTTAGCATTTCGTTAAAAAAAATCATCACCATGAGCCATGAGAGCAGACCGGGGTTCGAGTCTGACGAAGGACAGTTTTAGAAACCAAATAAAACAAAGCTAAAAAAATGTGAGAGATCCCAGTAGAAGCATCCAGCCACGATGGCTTTTCTCTTCTAGTTTGCTTTTGAAAACAATGTTGGTTGGGTTTAGAGTAAGGGGTGGGTGCATCAGTATCATAATGCATCATAATGTCACATATGAGGAAATGTGCCCTAGTAATGTATTTGAGATTGTGAAAAAATGGACATGGGTTGCTTTTTTTCTTAGTTAAAAATGGTGTAAATATTCAAAACTTTTGTTTTAGTCAAGATTTATAAAGATTGACTATATATAGATTTTTTTTAGTTTTTGAGCAACACAAAAAATTACCTCAAAAATTACACAGTCTCCCCTATCATAAGTATATAATAATGGAAATGGACAAAATTTTCAGTCATCTAGGCCAGTGGTTCCCAAAGTAGGGTTGGGACCCCCTGGAGGGTGGTGGGATAATGACAGGTGGTCACTAGGTGATTTCCAAAAGTCAAATAAATTTTATTAAACTATTATAATTACTGTATGTTATCAAGAATCCACAGAAGATAAAATAGTAGTCAGTAGTTACATAAAAAAGCAACAACATGCAAATAAAAGCCATCAGCCTTTAAATTGTATGTTTACGCTAGATTAACAACACAGTAATAGCGTCAGTTGCAGCAGATTGATTTTATAGCAACCAGGTTAAACTTTCTGACACCTTTATAAAATCAAATTAAATACAAGCAATCAAATACATTAACAATGAATACAGGCCACAACTGAACATTGAGGATGATCTAAGAGTGGCGGTCTCCAAAAGTAAACCAAGAATAGACTTGTGCTGAAAACATTGTGTCCACTAGTCTCATTAGAGGAGGTTAATATTAAATTAAACTAATTAATAAATGACTGTATAAATTCTACCCTATGGTTATTAGACTGTTGCACTTTTTTGTGTTGTCAATATGCTTGTGTTTATATAGGCCTATTGTGTGTGTAACATTTGTATATTTATAACCACCTCTAGGCTATAACTGCCATATAAATTTCATTTAATTTATGTGTTTTTGTATGTGTGTGTCTGTGATAATTGTCATATAACAATTTGCTACATATATTTCGACAACAACAAGAAAGAAAACAATTCCTCAGTAAACAATTGTGTAAATGATGATTTTTAAAACTGGATATAGAAAATTACTAAAGTAATTAAAGAAAATGAACACTTGCACTCTAGTCATCTCTTTCATAAGTACTATGAAATGTATATTAATAACCCAAAATCTGCTGAAAATTTGCCCGAAATATATATCATTATGTAATGCTCAAATAGAAAGACGGGGAGTTTTTGCAACTAGATAAGATTAAATAAACCGGAAAGAACTGTTGTACAGGACAAAACGTGAAGAGCGAAAGCCCATAAGTGGTTTACATAAGAGTGATTTACTGCAGACACGCTCTCTGAATGACAAATATTGCTTGAGGAAACATCTGATACAATAGAAAAGTCAATATAAAGCTATTTTTTCATGGGTCATTTAAGCTACTGTATATACAGCCATTATGTTTAAATCCCTTTGAAAGACGCTTACACTGAATATGGCTGCATTTATTTGAATAAGAAAATATAGTAAAACATGTACTGGAAAATATTATTGGGTCAAAGACAAATTTTTTTTTTTAAAGCAATAAATCAATAAAAAGTTTATTTTTTTACAGTCTCTCTTTTTATATGTTCGATTTTTTTTTTATATATATATATTTGACATTTTTATTTAAAAATAAGAATTTATTTATTTGTTGGAAAGTTGATCACGTACTCCGATCACTTATTCTTTTATATTTTTTAATAAGTACAGATCAGAATAAAGGGTTTTATTTTTATATATCTGTTGCATCCAAAGACGATAGAACTTTCCCCATGCATATTTTGACAATATAATTACAAAAGTTATTTTAAGCATTTATGTAGATAGTTTACTTGTGTGTGTGTGTGTGTGTGTGTGTGTGTGTGTGTGTGTGTGTGTGTGTGTGTGTGTGTGTGTGAGTGTGTGTGTGTGTGTGTGCCAGTGCTTAGCTGATCTATTTTACACACACTGTAAAAATCTAGCTGATGTAACTTTTTTATCAATCAAATTAACTTTTCTAGTTGTCTCAACTTATATTAATTAAACTGGCTAAAAATATTAGGTTAAACTAATGTAATTTAGTTGAAACCTAATCAACTTACACTGTAAGACAGGGGTGGGCAAACTCGGTCCTGGAGGGCCGGTGTCCTGCACAGTTTAGCTCCAACACTAATCAAACACACCTGAACATGCTAATCAGTATCTGCAAGATCATTAGAAATCTATAAGCAGGTGTGTTTGATTAGAGTTGGAGCTAAACTGTGCAGGACACCGGCCCTCCAGGACCGAGTTTGCCCACCCCTGCTGTAAGACATGCTGGGTTCCACACAATCCATTTATGTTCGGACAACATGAAGGAATTAAGCTAACGTATTAGTTTTTACAAATTTAAGTGGATTGAACATAAAACAATTAAGTTTCCCCCCAAAAAACACTCATTTTAAATAAGTAGTTTGAACAAAATGCAAATGTCATTTTTTGAGGGTATTAAAATAATTTAAAGCAACATTAAAGTATTTGCTGTCTTGACTTTTGGTCATTAAATTCTTTACAGTACACACACACACACAAACACACACACACACACACACGCACACACACACACAAATTCTGCACTGTTTTTGTCAGGATTCTGACACTTCAGTCTTGTTAATTCTTGTTTTGGTGGCAAAGTCCAGAAACGAGTCCTGTCATGTCTTGTATGTTGTGCTCAGCTCTTTTCTCAGGTTGAGCACTCATTTTCTCTCATTGTCTGTCTTCATCTTTGTATAAGCGATGTCTTGGCTGCGCTTGGGCCGTGCGCGCTCCCGCTTGATGTGTTTTATGTGAACACGCGGTTAATGAGTTCTCTCATTGGCTGCGTGTTCTAGTCCTGCTTTCTCATGAACACATGGCATGTATTGTCTTTGTGTCATGTGCTCTCCAGTCTATTGTCCAGTCCAGGGGTGTCCAAACTTAGTCCTGGAGGGCCGGTGTCCTGCATAGTTTAGCTCCAACTTCCTTCAACACACCTCCCAGGACGTTTCTAGCATACCTAGAAAGAGCTTGATTAGCTGGTTCAGCTGAGTTTAATTGGGGTTGGAACTAAAATAAGCAGTAGACAGGCCCTCCTGGACCGAGTTTGGAGTGGACACCCCTGGTCTAGTCTCACCCTCCTTGCCCCGTTATTAGTTTATTCAGTTCAACTGTTGTTGCTTATAACTCCTGTATAACAGTCCTGTCCAGCCCTGCTCTTCCCTGCCAGCGCAGTCAAGTTTGTTTGTTTGTTTGTTTATTTGTTTTGTTAATGTTTCCCCCCCCCCAGGGTGGTTTTTGCTGCCATTTTGTTGTATTTTTAGAATTAATAAATACTCATTTTAGTTCTGCATTTTCCCCACCTACAAACCTGACACTTTCAACTTAAATTGGGACAAAATAAACATAGACTTAAAAAATGACCTTTGATGCTTGTTCAATTTACTTATTTAAAATGAGCTTAAAACACAATTCTTGAGGGTTTTTTATGGGACAACTTCATGGTTTTCTGTTCAATCCATTTAATTTCTTCATGTTGTCCCAACACAAATCAAACCCAGGTTTTTTTACAGTGTAATTTGGAAATTTAACCCAATTGTTCTGTTCATCCATATTTGACTCACATTTGGGTTGAAAAATGCAGGGTTTTTAGTGTGTAAGAACCCAAGGGGCATTCAGCTGTTATTTACTGATGACCTGGGATGTGCAGGGTCATCAACAGGGTCAACAGACTAGACTAAACTCGACTAGACTGATCCTGAGCTTATAGATTAGAAGAGCACTGAAGTATTGATTACCTTTGGAGTAGGAGTTCTTGACTGAAAGCAACTTAAAGCTGTTTTGACCAGCACAGGCTTATTGGAAATACGTGCTTCAGCCTATATTTTTTGACTGCAGTAGGTAAAATGAACACTAGTGAACACAACCTTTTTTTCCTTTTTACTCTAATGATATTTATTAATATTGATGAATTATTTATGTGCGTGACACAAAATAAATACCAAAAAAGAACATGACGGTGTCTTATTTGTTATCGAATACGTTCGCCTTACCTATCTATAACCGTATGGACAACTTTTCTGGCATGATAAGTTTGTTCGAAGCTCAGTTTTTTTCAGTGTTGTACTTGTGATGCAGTGCACTTGTAGCGGAGGCCAGCTAGCGAAGTGCTATGCAGGTAAGCCTCACTCCTCTGACCTCAAGATGTGCTCTAGCGACAGACGTTAGAGGCCATGGTCTTTAGCCTCCTTGTTAGAGCAACCAACTCCCATACAAAGAATCGTTAGTTCAATCCCAGCTCGGACCGGGTTGGGTGCAGTAGGACCGGTGAGTTACACGTGGGGGCTCGTCCGGGATGGGAGTGAGATTTAGGGGGGATTAGGACCGTTGGGTTACACACTCAGGGTCGAGTCCGATGAATCCTTCTTTCACAAAAGAAATAAAAGCAATGTAAAAGCAGCCTGATCTCATGAGGATTTTACGTTTTGTCAGCTAGTTTGTATGAATTCGTACAAGTTCAGTTGTACAAAATTGTACGATTTTTAAAAAGGAGGCGTGGCACCAAACCCCACCTCTAAACCTAATCGTCATTGGGGGATGAGCAAATCATACTAAACTGTACGAATGAGATTGTACAAATTCATACGAATTAGCCATTCTCTCTTAGATTTGCTTATAGAAACACCATTGGTTGGTTTAATCTTAAAGGATCACTCACATATTTATTTCTTTATTTTATTTCCATTGACCAGATTTTATTTTTAGATTTTATTTTATATTATTTTATTAGACCAGAGATATGTTTTTTTCATCCCAATAGGCCAGATTTATTTTTTAATTCATGTCAATAGACCAGATTTGATTTGATTAGATGTACATTTTATTTGTTAATAGTCCCAGTGTAGATTTTGAATTCAATTAAATGTTCAACAGACTGATTTTACAGTGCACATTGTAAAATCAGGGTAAAAGTATGTGGTCGTAGTGCACTTTTCTCTTACATTTGTTCTCTTACATTGATTAAACCAACACTATTAGTTGGTTTAATCTTAAAAGTACACTTGACTTTCATTTTATTCTCCTAGAGATAAAAAGTTGACTTGAACCATTTTTTAATCCATTCAGCCAATTTTTTGTTAGCTTAGCTTAGCATAATTCATTGAATTGGATTAGACCATTAGCATTTCATTCATAAAAGAGTTTTGATAATTTTCCTATTTAAAGCTCCAGTCCTCTGTAGTTTCATCATGTTATAAGAGCAATGGAAAATAAAAAGTTTTTATTTTCTAGCTCAAAATTGCTGGGAATTTTACTCTAATTCTGGCGAAGAAACTCTGCTGTTGTAATAAGGATGTGTATCTGAATCGTACAATAAAATGTACCTCAAGTAACATTTCAGTTTCACAAAAATGTAGACATTTTTCCAATGGGTTGTTTTAACAGCATCTGACACCTTTAATTAAAACCTTTACCTTAGACCTTTACTTGAATTAAATGTTTAACTGACTGATTTTGTCTTACAGTGCACAAAGTAAAATCAAGGTCAAACTATGAAAACATGATTAGTTGGTTAAATCTTAAAGGAACATTTGACTTTTCTTTTTTTAAAGGCTCATTTTAGTCTCCTAGAGTTAATAAAAGTTGACTTGAACCATTTTTGAATCCACTCATTAAATTAGCTTAGCATAATTCATTGAATTGGATTAGACCATTAGCATTTTATTAAAAAAAGAGTTTTGATAATTTTCCTGTTTAAAACTCCAGACCTCTGTTGTTTCATCATGTTATAAGAGCGAAGGAAAATAAAACGTTTTTAGTTCCTAGGAACTACACTCATTCTGGCATAATAGTCAGGAAACTCTGCTGCCATAAAAAGACGTGTATCTGAAATGTACAACAAAATGTACTTCGCAGCGCCCTCATGTGTTTTTGACATCTGAAACGTGCAATGAAATGTACCCAGAGTAACATATTTTACATTTCGCCAAAAACGTAGGCACTTTTTCCAGTAGGTTTTTTAACAACTATCTGAGATATCATTTTTAGGCAATTTAGAGCTAGTTATATTGTTTGTTGGATACGTGTTTACTTGTTGAGTTGTTTTGAGTTGTGTCGTGTTGTGTTGGAGATTGTAAGAAACCCTTGAACTTTCAGCACATAACCGGACGCCATTTCAGCATGGCCTGTTCATATAATAAGAGGAATGCAGTGGATATATGCCTTTGCAAATCAAGTAATCATCGCTGAAAAACTGCTTGTTCCCTCAAAGTACACAAGACTTAGAGACTGTTTGCAGGATGTTTTGTTTTATTGTGATTGACTGGATGGAGATTGTATTTTGTTGGCTTAATGTGTATAATGGGTGCATGTGGTAATACTTTACAACCAGACTTCATTTATTAACAATTAACATGAACAATACTTCTACAGTAATTATTAAAATTAGATTTTTAATTTCTATTTTTAATTTATTGCTGCGGTACTGAAACCAAAATTTGAATGTTAACATTAAATAATGTATGGTGACTAAACATGAACAATTGTATTTGTATTAACCAGTTTTAACAAGGGTTAATACATGCTGTAATCAATAAATTCCTCTTCGTTAGTTAATATTTCATTTCATTCGACCACATTTATTTTATTTTATTTTGTTATATTTATTTATTTATCAGGATCTCCATTAGCCACTACCAAGGTAGTGGCTATTCTTCCTGGGGTCCAACGAACATAACACAAAATTACATTAATACATAACAAGATCAATAAAAACATTAAAATATTAAATGTATATTTTATTTTAATTCAATAGACCATAGTTTATTTTATATTGTTTTATTTTATTAGGTGTATATTTTATTTTATTTTAATAGACCATACTTTATTTTATTTTGTTTTATTTTATTAGGTGTATATTTTATTTTATTTCAATAGACCATACTTTATTTTATTTTGTTTTATTTTATTAGGTGTATATTTTATTTTATTTCAATAGACCATACTTTATTTTATTTTGTTTTATTTTATTAGGTGTATATTTTATTTTATTTCAATAGACCATACTTTATTTTATTTTGTTTTATTTTATTAGGTGTATATTTTATTTTATTTTAATAGACCATACTTTATTTTATTTTGTTTTATTTTATTAGGTGTATATTTTATTTTATTTCAATAGACCATACTTTATTTTATTTTGTTTTATTTTATTAGGTGTATATTTTATTTTATTTCAATAGACCATACTTTATTTTATTTTGTTTTATTTTATTAGGTGTATATTTTATTTTATTTCAATAGACCATACTTTATTTTATTTTGTTTTATTTTATTAGGTGTATATTTTATTTTATTTCAATAGACCATACTTTATTTTATTTTGTTTTATTTTATTAGGTGTATATTTTATTTTATTTCAATAGACCATACTTTATTTTATTTTGTTTTATTTTATTAGGTGTATATTTTATTTTATTTCAATAGACCATACTTTATTTTATATTGTTTTATTTTATTAGATGTATATTTTATTTTATTTCAATAGACCATACTTTATTTTATTTGTTTTATTTTATTAGGTGTATATTTTATTTTATTTCAATAGACCAGATATAAAATTATTTAAATAGAGAATTTTTTTTATTTATTTTATTTTTATTAGACTATATGTATATTTTAGACTGATGTATATATTTTTTTATTTTAATAGATTTAACAGATTTATTGTTTTATTTCAAAAGACCAGATTTTATGTTATTTCAAAAGACAGGTTTTATTTATTTATTTATTTATTTATTTATTTATTTATTCATCTTGTTAGACCAGATTTGGTTTTATTTGATTTCAGTAGACCATATTTAATTTTATTTATATTTTTTATTTATTAGACCAGATGTATATTTTATTTTAATAGATCAGATTTTTTAAATTTTAATAGACCAGATTTTTTTTCTTTTTTCAATAGTTCAATTAATCATTTATTTATTATTTTTTTTTATTTAATTTCAATAGTCCAGATTTTATTTAATTTTATTAGACCAAATGTATATTTTATTTTATTTTAATAAATCAGATTTATTATTTTATTTTATTTCAATAGACCAGATTTTATTTATTTTATTTCAAAAGACAAGATTTTTTTATTTTTTTATTTTATTACAATATTTTATTTTACTTCATTTTATTAGACCAGATGTTATTTTATGTTATTAGACCAGATGTCATTTTATTTTATTTCAAGAGACCAGATTTTATTTTATTTTATTTTATTTCACAAGATGTCTTTTTATTTTTTTTTTTAAGATACCAGGTTTATTTTTTATTTTATTTCTATTGACCATATTTTATTTTATTTAAGCATATTTTATTTTATGTTTAAATGTGTCAAGTGTATATTTAGAATTTATTGAAGTATTTAACAGACTGATTTTATTTTCTATGTTTCACTGGAAAGATTTTATTTTATAAAGTGTTATTTATTTATTTTTTATTTTTATTCTATAATAGACAAAATAATATTTTATTTGATTATAGATTGCACCATAGCTTCTAATTGATAAAGATTTGACTAATTCCTAATAGAATGTAAAAAAAACAAATATGCAAATTTATTTCATGTTTTTAATGACGAATTCTATGAAGCATACAAGTTTGTAAAGTTTACATTGTTTAAAATCTGACGATTCAGTATTGGACATGTCTCATTTTGCACTGATTCTGCACAAACAAAACCCGATGATCATGTTCTCCAGCGTGATCTGAATGATTCAAAGAGCACACATTACTGACCTAGATGTAGAAGTAGTCCAGATATTCACCTATATTTAACCTTCAGTTACTTTCAGATTTAAATCTCGGATTTCAACGCCGTCCCAGACCTAAATACAGCTGGAAACCAAAGCGAAAGGGCACATGATGATATATTGCATAAGAAGACACTGCGTCCGCTTGTATTATGAAGAGGTGATGACGGCTTCGGAGATTGAGATTATTATTGTCATCCGAGCTGCAATGGAGCTAAAGAACTGCTGAAGTGCTCCAGAAACGCACAGCCTTCTGGGACACGAGTAGAGAAACGCTGCACGAAAAGTTGCAAGACTCTGGGTTTTGCAGTTAATCCGCTATCTACACACACACGGCTCATTGACGTCACCCAAGTGACCTTTGCTGTGGTGAATGTTTGTGGGTAAACAGAAAATGAACGAGCTGAGTTTTTACTTTAGGGTTTCCAAATGGAGAAAGGATTCTCTGCTGAATGAGCAAACTGGAAGATAGAAGAGGATGTGTGTGTGTGTGTGTGTGTGTGTGTGTGTTTGATTTATTTAGAGAGCCTTATAAAAACATGCTGCTGTAATATGTTTCTATTTATTCTGTGCTAATGAATTATTAGCCTGGTTTTGTAATTAAAAGGGAGAGAAGTTGAATAAAGCCAAGCTACACAGGTCTTTTCTTTGTGTGTATATTGGTTTATTTGTGGCACTGGCCCACAAAACCAGTCATAAAGGGTTTTTTGGGGGAAATTTAATTAAACTAGAATTTTTAAGCTTTGATTCGATGTATTGTTCGATAGAAAAGGACAATATTTGGCCAAGATACAATTATTTTAAAGAAAATAAATAATTAAAAATTCTAAACATTGCAAAAAGCCATTAAAAGTTGTACAAATCAAGTTTTAACAATGCATATTACTAATCATAGGTTAAGTTTGAATGTATTTATGGAAGGTCTTGGAATGGTCTTTATGAAACAAGATCTACTGTTGGGAAACGGGAATTACAAAGGAATTCTTTAAACATTTTTGTCTCTTCATTAAACAATTGTATTTGTATTGCTTAAAGGTGATATATTAACTGAACTTCTTCTCGAGTGTGATATGTGTTGTATACTTATGAAGCATTTTTGCAGAAGTAGATGAAGCCTGTCTACAATTAACTTGAGCTTTGCAGCGAAACTTCCTGTGAGCACAGAATTTGCAGTAGAGAAGTCTTGTGCTTTTAAATCTTGTGCAGAGAATTCGTAGAAAAAGAGGACGTATGTATGGGTTCGGCCAATAGAGGGCTGGAGAATGATTGACAAGTGACAAATTCCACTAAACTCCACCTGTTAATTTCAGCTGCTTGTGGAGTTTTTTATTGAACACGCATGGATTAATTATTCCAACACTACACTCAATGTTAGAATGATTGTTGGCATAAAAGCAAAATCAATCATTTAGACTGTGTATTGTTGGCTATTAGCAGTGCCAGACCGAATCTGTGGACTTTTTTTTCTCTATTATTGCGCAGATTTATGCGGAATGGTTTTGAGCGTATACACTGTAAACTTTGCCGCAATTTTACAGTTATTTACTGCAAAAAATGCCAGTAAAATACCATATTCTTTACAGTTCACTACTGTAATATGCACTGAACTGTGGGTCATTTTAAAACTAGGCATATTAAGAATTAGCGGTATTCTACTATAATCAAAGTAGTATTACTGCTGTAGTTAAAGACAAAAATAAGACAGTTCATGAATAAATGAGTCACTTGTTTGGAAGTTCAGTAGTAAATACTAAAAATAAAGGTGTTGCACTGCTAGTGTAAAATGTAAATTTATGTAAATGTAAAAAATTGTGGAACTGTAAAATTTATATGTTGTAAAGGGCATTTTACCATAAAAAGAAGTTGTGGTAAGACTATTTTGCTAGGATGTTCAAAGTGATCAAACACTTTCTAATTTACTCCTAGTTATTGGTGTTATTGTGCAATCTCCTGACAAACCAAGTTTAATTGGCAGCCAGTTTTTCCAGTTTGCACTGGGTTTGCTAATGGAGAGTCCTTAAAGTGACTGAAACAGTCCAGATCAAGACCTTTCAGCCATAGCAAGAGAAGTTAATCTGTTCAAATCTTTGTTTTCATCTTTAAAATGTCACTCAGTCATCCATGAAAGACAAGAGGATGGGATAATGCAGATAATAGCAATTTTACAGTTATTTACTGCAAAAAATGCCAGTAATATACCATATTCTTTACAGTTCACTACTGTAATATGCACTGAGCTGTGGGTCATTTTAAAACTTATTTTTTAAAGATGTATTTTTGGCGTTTTTGCTTAATTAGATTTAGACAGGAAGCGAAGTTGGAGAGAGAGGGGGGCAGGGTAGGGAAATGTCCTCAAGCCGGGATTTGAACTCGGGACGCCCTGACTTGCTACTGCACCATATGTCGACACGCTAACCACTAGGCTATTGCATTTT
Source organism: Danio aesculapii (assembly GCF_903798145.1). Taxonomy (NCBI): domain Eukaryota; kingdom Metazoa; phylum Chordata; class Actinopteri; order Cypriniformes; family Danionidae; genus Danio; species Danio aesculapii. The sequence continues at coordinate 6,207,038 of NC_079453.1, forward strand.
AAAACTTTTACAGTAACTTCCTGCATGTTAGGAATTTGCGGTATTCTACTGTAATCAAAGTAATACTGCTGCTGTAGTTGAAGACAAAAATAAGACAGTTCATGAATAAATGGGTCACTTGTTTGGAAGTTCGGTAGTAAATATTAAAAATAAAGGTGTTGCACTGCTAGTGTAAAATGTAAATAAATGACAGTAAAGGTAATGTAAAAATTGTGGAACTGCAAAAATAATACGTTGTAAAGGGCATTTTACCATAAAAAGAAGTTGTGGTAAGACTATTTTACTGTAAAATGAAATTCCGGTAGGACCCTGCTACTGTAAAACACATTCACAGTACTGTAAAGGGGCATTTGCAGTAACTTGCTGCCAACAGTGCTGCCAGGAAATGACAGCAAAAATACAATAAAATGTCTAACAGTGTAGCAGCTAAAAACTTAACTGTGTCAGCGCCAGTGGTGTAGTGGTTAGTGTCGACACATGCACTCCGGTTCTCACGGTGACCCAAGTTCGATTCCCGGCTCGCGTCCTGTGCCGACTCTTCCCCTCTCTCTGCTTCCCATGTTTTCCTGTCAATACTCACTACTCTCCTATACAATAAAGGTGAAAACCCCTAAAAAATGATTATAAAAAAAACTTAAAACATGTAATAAAATAATAATAACTGATTTAACTGTTAAAGTAAGGTACAATTTTTGTAGTGTACTTAAAAAGTGGTCAAAACCAAAAATAAAAAGCAAAAAATAGTCTATTATTAGTTTGTTTGATCACACTGCCTTTGCTTTTGCCTTATAGCAATTGTACGTTAAGAATTATAATGTTGTGTACATGTTTTTATTTTATTTTCAATTTACTTTTAAATTTCAAGGCTTTCTTGGACAGGTGAATTAGCCAGTCTGCTAAAACAGTTGAACAAATGCATTTGGTTTGTCCAGTGTAATTGTGAAGTCCATGTCAAATAAACAAACTTTTTAATTAATGCTTACAATGAAATCCAGTTATATCCACTTAACTTGGTAAACAAAGCAAGACTCTCATACACTGTATTATATGTACAGAAAATATTACTTTACAGACTGTTGTGACAATAGATCATATAAACATTTGCATATTAGATGATACTATAACTGTAATCAATACAAAAACTGAATAAATCCATTTACACACATTTTAGTAAATAAATAGGCAAAAAATGCACTCGCAGAGTTCGTGTGGGTCTAGCTTTTACTACGAAATGTATTGTTGTTACTACAAATATCCCCGTGCAACTTGAGACTGCTTTTGTTGTCCAGGGTCACATTAAAGATGAACGTTGTGGTTGCTAGGGTGTTCAAGATGATCAAACACTTTCTGATTCCTCCTAGTTATTGGTGTTAATCTGCAATTTCCTGACAAACTATATTTAATTGGCAGCCAGTTTTTCCAGTTTGCACTGGCTTTGCTTATAAAGAGTCCTTCTAAAGTGACTGAAACTCTCTTTAGCCCAGATCAAGACTAAAGGGAAGAGATTTCAGAGCCTTCCTCTTTAAAATCTGTGGTTACATCTTTATAATGTCACTCCATGGTCATCCATGAAAGACAAGAGGATGGAATAATGCAGATAATCTCAATGGCCTATATGTGTGACCCTCGACCACCAAAAAGGTTGCACAGGAATATTTTTTGCTAAAGCCAAAAATACATTGATTTTTATCCCAAAAATCATTTGAATATTAAGTAAAGTTCGAGTTCCATTAAAAATATCAATGGAGACCTTAATATCTATCAAGACCTTAAAAATATCAAACCTTAATTTTGGATTATTAATCAGACTAAGAGCTTAATTTTGACAACTTTTAATGAGATTTTCCACTGTATTTGAATTTTTTTTTGAACATTTAGGTTTCAGAATTCCAAAAAGTTTCATCTTGGTCAAATATTGTTCTATCATAACAGACCAAACATCAGTAGAAAGCTTATTTATTCAACCTAATTTTGACAACTTTTTAGTATTCCACAATGTACACTTATGATGACTATTATTATAAATGAGCTATAAGCTGAATTTTTTAAAATGCTTTTTTTTTGTAATTAAAAGAGAGAGAGACGTTTAATAAAGGCAAACTTCAAGGGTCTTTTTGTTTATTTGATTTATTTATTTATTAGGCACTCGACCACCAAACCAATCATTAGCCATTTTTTGTTAATTGAGTATAAAAGAATAAATAAGCTGACCACAAATGTCATTAAAATATTGACGATAATGTATTGAAGATATTTTTTCGATATCCTACCCTAAATACTGTGCATCAAACTTTAATTTTGGATATGTAATATTTTGATACACAACAAGACAACTTTAAATGAGATTTTCTCAATATCTAGACTTTTTTTTACCTTCAGATTCCAGATTGTTAAATACTCCTATCATAACAAACCAAACATCAGTGGAAAGCTTATTTATTCAGCTTTCATATAATGCATACATATTATTTTATACACATAACTGGAATTATTAATAAATTAAAAGCACATTTTTGTAATTGAAAAGAGAAAAGTTAAATAAAGCTAAGCTTCACAGATCTTTTAGTTTGTTTATTTATATTTAATATTGGTTTATTTGTTGCACTGGACCACAAAACCACTCATAAGATCATTTTTTGTAAAATGAGTATCAAATAATGAATAAATTTTCCACAAAAATCATTAGAATATTAAGTATACACTGTAATAAAGTAGAGTTCTGCACAATTCATTTATATTCCTCCAACACAAACAAAGTTAGCTTAACCAGTTTAAGTGGATTGAAGATAAAACAATTAAGTTGTCCCAAAAAATCTCAACAATGGTGCTGTTTCAGCTCATTTACATAAGCAGTTTGAACAAGTGTAAAGATCATGTTCCATGAAGATATTTTGTAAATATGCTACCCTATATACAGTTGAAGTCAGAATTATTAGCCCCCTGTTTATTTTTCCCCAATTTCTGTTTAACAGAGAGAAGATTTTTAACACATTTCAAAACATAATAGTTTTAATAACTCATCTCTAATAACTGATTTATTTAATCTTTGTTATGATGACAGTAAATAATATTTGACTAGATATTTTTCAAGGCACTTCTGTACAGCTTAAAGTGACATTTAAAGGCTTAACAAGGTTAATTAGGTTAACTAGGCAGGTTAGGGTAATTAGGCAGGTTATTGTATAATGATGGTTTGTTCTGTAGACCATCGAAAACAAGTATAGCTTAAAGGGGCTAATAATTTTAAACTTAAAATGGTTTTAAAAAATTAAAAACTGCTTTTATTCTAGTCGAAATAAAACAAATAAGACTTTCTCCAGAAGAAAAAATATTATCAGATATACTGTAAAAATTTCCTTGCTCTGTAAAACATCATTTGGAAATATTAAAAAAGGGGGGAAAATCAAAGGGGGGCTAATAATAGGGTATATGCCGAGCTAGTGTGTTTCCCATACTGATAAACTTCCGGTGACCTGTTATTGTGAGTTTTTTTTTTCAATTTTATACGGTTCCTTTTACAGCATCGATGTTATAATGTCGTTCAAATACAATCAGTTAAACAGACTTTGGCATTCATTTAGTTGCTCAAGCGTAAAACAAGACAAAAAGCCGTTTGCTTGCACGCACCCATCAGAATCGGCAGGCTAGCGCAGAAGCTCCATTGAATATACTGGGGTAAAATAAATGCTCATATTATAAAGACATGGCGCGGGAAAATGTTATTTAATGCAGTGCTTCTTGTAAAATCCGAGACCCACTTTGGATCGGATATCACTCAGCCAGTGGAGATCGCTGATTTTTAAAGAAAACAGACCTTAAACGTGCCGATTTTGCATAGGCAATTTGGCATACAATTCAGCGGAAACGATTAACCCAGGTTACTGTCAAATTAAAAGTCCTATTAGCATGCTTCGGCATATACCCCATTCAGCGGAAACGATTAACCCAGGTTACTGTCAAATTAAAAGTCCTATTAGCATGCTTCGGCATATTCTGACCCCATTATACTTCATATACTTCATATACTTCATATATTGATATACTTCAACTGTATATCAAACCTTCATTTTGGATTAGTACTTCTAGTGCTAAGAACTTCTTTTTTGACTACTTTAGATTTTTCAGTATTTAGATTTTGTTTAACCTTCAGATTTCAGATTTTCAAATATTGTCCTATAACAAACCAAGCATCAATGGTAAGCGTATTTATTGAACTTTCAGATAATGCATACATATCAATTTCCAAATATTTGCACTGATTATTGGTTTTGTGGTGTGGGGTCTCTCTCTCTCTCTCTCTCTCTCTCTCTCTCTCTCTCACACACACACACACAAGCACATCGCTATTATAAAAAGTGTCCCATGTTTATATGTATTTTTATCCAGCAGTAATTATAGTGCAGCACCAAACCACTAGGTCGTTGCTTGCTACTTGTTTCTCAAAGTGTCTGTATAAACCAACTGTTTCTAGTCTGCAATGCAGAAAATGTTGTAAGTGTTTGTGTAAAACGTAAAACACAAATGTTTAGCAGAACCTGAAGGGAAGAGGGACTCATAACATCCAAAACGGCATCTGGGACACAGGACTTTGTGCTTGTGTAGAAAATGCCACGTCATCACAACAGTTTTAATGTGTTTGCTCCTCTTGAGTTACCAAATACAGGACAGATTTTTTAGTGCTTTGGCTCTTTCTTGCATACAGTGAAATTGCCCTCTTGGGGTTGTTTTTGGGGGTGTTCTTACACTGCGAAAAATATCTGTGAATTAGCAGTTGCTAGAATTTAATCTTTCATCCAACACTTTTAACCTTGAAAAGTTGGAAAAAGTGACTTTTATTAACATTTTTAATAGTTGAAAGTGATATATTGTGTGGTTTGGTGTTGTATATTACGCTACAAAGACCTTGTAATAAACTACAAGTTCATTTTCTGTTATTTTACAGACTTATATCCCTATATATTATTTCTTAATATTATTTTGAACTACTCAAATGTCAATAAGTCACTTCATTAAACTGTAGAGTTGAATTTTCAACATCAAAAGTCAACAGAGCAGAGATCGAGCTCCCATTATGCAATTCACAACCGCAAATAAACGGAAAACACTTGTGAATCACAAAATATGTGAACTGTTAATTAACAGATATTTTTACAGTGTAGTTTAACGTCTTGTGACTTCTCATTATTTTTATATGTTACTTTAAATTTCCAAGACAAAATGACAGACTCTGACACAAATCAGATGTTGAGTTTACAGAAGAAAAAAAAATACATCAAGAGTTGAAATGAAAATATGAACTAGATCAGAGATGCCCTAACTAGGGCCCACGGTAACCTTTGATTTGGCCATCCTATCTGAAAAGAGAGGGAGAATGATGGGAAGGTTAAGGACAAAGCCTTCAACAGAGCTCGTCATTTCTAATTTTAATGTAACCTTTTGTTTGTTTGTTTAATTTTTGAGACACGAAAAGGCAAATGAAAATAAATTTTTCAATTATATGTTGTGCATGAATCGGATTTTAAAAACTGTAGGGATCCTGTAAGGAGCTGTAGGGACTGTAAGGAGCAAATCAAGTGTGTTCAATGTATTCAGCATTATAAATGGGACGGTTTGTTTTTATTGTAAGGGTGTTTTCACACCTGTCTTATTTAGTTTGGTTGAATCGAGTTCGTTTTCCCTTTTGGAGCGGCTCGTTTGGGCAGGTGTGAATGTAGCAATCGCACTCGAGCGCGCACCAAAAGCAGACCAAAAAAGTGTACTGAGACCTCCTTGAAGAGGTGGTCTCGGTACGCTTTTAAACGAACCCTGGAGCGGTTCATTTGTGGTGAGAACATGATCCGAACTAGAACAGACCCAACCGCACAACGTACTGCGCCTTTTTAGATTAATCCAGCTGCCGTAGTCTGATGCGCTGTCCCATCTTATGGGGTGTGGAGGAAAAATATTTGTTGACAGTGCTTTACCAACAATTTTTAACAGAGAGAGAGAGAGAGAAAATTACCTGATGGATCGTTGGTAATATTTCCATAAGATAACCATGTCGTAGTTTAGCTAAATTAATTCTCATTAATTCTCATAAAGTGACTTGTGATGCACCTTCGCCATTTGCGATGCATTAAAACACTGTTTTCCAGCCACATTCTCGAGATGTATAGTTTGTCTAAAAGACTGTATACAACTATATAGTATATATGACCAGGGATACAATCAGCCGGTTTATTTACTTGAGGGAGTTCCATTGGCATTTTCCCACACGTTAATTCTGACCAATCGAAAAGCAGTTCAGGAAATACGTTCAATAACATCTGGCCAATAAGTGATGTGGATTTTGTCACATGACTGCATTTTGGTTCTTTTTAACTGGTCCGGACCAAAGTAATCAGTGTGGTGTGAAAAAGACCCAAAAACAGCAGAAAAAGGCTACAATGTTTCATTTGTTGCCCTTGGTCCGGACCAAATGAACCGAACCACAGATGTGAAAGCACCAAAGTTCATTATAAAATGTAAAAAATATATATATATATATAATTATTAAAACGATTAAAGAAATTTTTAATTTATTTTTAAATATTAATAAATTAGGACATTACCATGGCAACTTTAATGTAACAGTTTGGTTTATTTAACTTCTGCCCACCTCCCCCTAATAAAGATAGGTTTTTAGCCCTTCATAAGAAAACAATTGGGCACCCCTGAACTAAATGTTGGTATTTTAGCTTACATTGTGCAAAACTAGCTGTAACAATGCTAAGGTGTTGCGATTGGTTGGTAGGTGGTGCTACGTGAATGCAAGATTCCCTTTTTTTTCTTTTAATGTATTCTTCTTAACAAAATAGTCTTTTCATCCTCCTTACATTTTGGTTTCTGTACTTCATTTTACTTTCCATTGTGCAGCTAAGCTATATTAATACAACTGTGGTTTGTTGATGACGTAACTACAGCAACTGTGGCACCCATTGCCATATGTTGGCAAAAACTACAGTGAAATGCTTAGTAAAAACTGGCTTACCTCTGGGACTTAAAGAAGCGCTTTAGTTCAAAGTCGCTTTAGTATGTTGCTGTATGGTTAGCAAGTGGTTTTTAGAAAGTTGCTAGGTTGTTCTGAGTGGTTTTATAATATTTTGATATGTTCCTAAGCGGTTTGTAATGTGGTCAAAGTGGTTTTAGCATATTGCTATGTGATTGCTAGTATGGTTAGTTGTCTTCTAAATAGATTTATAAACTCCACATGTGGCTAGTAGTTTAGTCTATGTGTTTGCAGCTTGTTATTTGGTTGGTATAAGTGGATTTAGAAACTCGCTATGCCCTTTAAAATGGGGTTAAAGTGCCTATAGAATGTCAATATGTTGCTGTTGGTAGCCAATCAGCTACCTCAAACGTAAGCTGAGATTGTCAATTATGTTATCACCCCAGGGATATATTAGACACGCATGAATCCATTCAAGTGCAGGCAAATCACATACATGGCTTTTGTTTTTACAAACATACATGTGTGGCTAGTGTTTTATAATTGGTGCTTACCATTGAAGAGTGTTTTGGAGAAGTTTGTGAGAATTAGTGATTTATACTATGCAATTAAACACCAATGTTTGCTCCGACAGAGGATCTGTTTACTGATGATGTTCATGATTTATATTTGCCGGTTACAAATACAGAACTTACATTTTTTGGCCTCAGTGTATGGCAGCTTAAATGGTAAATAATTACAAAAATGTTAAATGTACGTTTGATTTCCCTTACAAAAGTGTGCAGAGCATATTGTTTGAGAGAAATCATTTTTAATATGTAACACACCTGTCCTACTGCACCCATCCCGGTCTAAGCTGGGATCGAATCGGCGATTCTTTGTATGGGAGTAGGTTCCTTTAATAAGGAGACTAAAGACCATGGCCTCTAATGTCTGTCGCTAGTGCACCTTTAGAAGTCAGAGGAGTGAAGTTTTCCAGCATAGCACTTTGCTAGCTGGCCTTCATTACACTCACTCACATACCAGACGAGCCCCCAAGTGTAACCCACTGGTCCTACTGCACCCAACCCAGTCTGAGCTGGGATCGAACCATCGATTCTTTGTCGATAGGTTGCTCTAACAAGTAAGCTAAAGACCATGGCCTCTAATGTCTGCCGCTAGAGCATCTTTAGAGATCAGAGGAGTGAGGTTTACCTGCATTACACTTTGCTAGCTGTCCTCCGTTACTCTCACCCCCTAAACCTCGCTCCCATCCCGGACGAGCCCCCAAGTGTAACCCACCAATCCTACTGCACCCAACCCAGTCTGAGCTGGGATCAAACTGGCGATTCTTTTATGGGAGTAGGTTGCTTTAAAAAGGAGGCTAAAGACCATGTCCTCTAGCGTCTGTCACTAGAGCACCTTTATAGACCAGAGTATTGAGATTTACCTACACAGCACTTCCATAGCTGGCCTCCGTTACACTCACAACCCCTAAACCTCACTCCCATACAGGATGAGCTCTCAAGTGTAACCCGCCAGTCCTACTGCACCCAACCCGGTCTAAGCTGGGATCGAACCGGTGATTCTTTGTATGGGTGTTGGTTGCTCTAATAGGGAGGCTAAAGACCATGGCCTCTAAAATCTGTTGCTAGAGCACCTTTAGAGGTCAGAGGAGTGAGGTTTACCTGCATACCACTTCACTAGCTGGCTTCCGTTACACTCACTAGAATACTGGATGAGCCCCCAAGTGTAACCCACTGGTCCTACTGCACTCAACCCAGTCTTAGCTGGGATCAAACCGTTGATTCTTTGCATGGGAGTCGGTTGCTCTAACAAGGAGGCTAAAGACCATGGCCTCTAATGTCTGTCGCTAGAGCATCTTTAGAGGTCAGAGGAGTGAGGCTTACCTGCATAGCACTTTACTCTCACCCCCTAAACCTCACTCCCATACTACTACATCCTACTACACCCAACCCGGTCTGAGCTGGGATCGAACTGGCTTTAGAGGTCAGAGAAGTACACAAGAAGTATTTACAAATAATAATGTTCATAATTTTCACAGAGAGGTTTGCTCTAACTGTTGGATCCTAGTAGGCCTTGTTGTTAAAGCGACATTAAAAAAGACATCACAAAAAATACCTCAAAATGCTTATCGCTTTGATGTCAATTGGCTACTTTGATATCAAAATGACCTTAAACTGACATCAAAAGACATCCGAAAATCAATATACAGGACTGTCTTGTAATTTTTTTTAATGCCAATTTTAGATGTCAAGTTGACGTCATTTTGACATCAAGGTAGTTTGGGATTGAAGCTTTCATTTTGTGTTGTTAGTTTAGTCGTCAAAACGACATCAATGTGTGGATGTCAAATAGACGTCAAGGCTTTGACATCAAGTTGATTAGCATTTCTAACATGTTTTTGACGTCAGCGTCAATTTGATGATGTTTTCATGGACATAGCACAACCCAACATAGAAAAGTTTCCACAAGCTGTCCCTGATGTTGCTATACGGCTGGCAGTGTGTTCTAAGTACTTTATGGTGTTATATTTGGTTACCAGGATGTTTGGATTGGTTGCTAAGGTGCTATCCTTATTAGTTTTTAGCATGTGTTTACTATGACATTGCTTGCAGACCTAATTCTGCTAGTTATTATTATATTTATGTAAAACATCTGATGCACATTAGGCTGTTACAAGAGACAAAATCATAAATATCTAGTTTACTTGCTTCAAATAAATCATTGGCATGAATGTTTCCTCCTCAAGAGTGCTCGCTTTATCAGCCAAGAGACCTTATAAATATGACCTTGTCTCCAGGCAAACTGATATTCTTGGAATTTTTGTAAAGTCACTCAGCCTGATTAGACTTTAATGTGTAATATGCATGGGACGCTCAGTGAACAGACAGTGAGCTGTGTCATCTAGGCTGAGACTGCAGGAATTATTGAATAGTGCAGACACACGCATGCCAGTTTTGAGAGCATAATAACAGATGCAGCCAATTAGGTCAAATGCTAACGCACAACCAACGTTGAAAAAGGCCGGAGATGGAGTAGTTTTCTAAATTGCATAACCCATTTTTCAGTGTGAGATGGAAGACGGTCTTTTATGCGGTTGAAGTCAGAATTATTAGCCCTCCTGTGAATTTTCTTTGTCAAATATTTCCCAAATGGTGTTTAAGAGAGCAAGGAATTTTTCACAGTATTTCTTATAATATTTTTTTTTCTGGAGAAAGTCTTATTTGTTTTATTTATGCTAGAATAAAAGCAGTTTATATATATATAAATATTATTACACACTCATCCCCCTAAACCTCAATCCCATCCCGGACAAGCCCCCAAGTGTAACCCACTGGTCCTACTGCACCCAACCCGGTCTGAGCTGGCGATTCTTTATATGGGAGTCAGTTGCTCTAATAAGGAGGCTAAGCAGCACAAGGCCTCCTTTACAAATATAATGTTCATAATTATCACAGAGAGGTTTGACTGTTGGATCCTACACTGTAAAACCCAACAGCCAACTTGATCAAATGAAATGAAATGAGTGTAGTTAACTCAAACTTTACTGAAAAAATAACGTTAAGGGTAATGAGTTAATTAAATACCTCATTACTTCAACTTAAATATAGAAAGTTCACAGTACTCGTATAGATTAGTTTTTTAACTCAAATGGTTTGTTGCAATCGGTTTCCTCAAATGGTTTGAGTTGCCTTAACTTATTGGGTTTTACAGTACTCAGTTGGTTTGAGTTCTCTTCATTCACTCAAAAGAAATATTATTTTTTGCTCGTTCAAACTACTTATTTAAAATAAGCTGAAACAACACAATTCTTGAGATTTCATTCGGACAACTTGTTTTTTGTTCAATCTACATAAATTTGTTAAAAGTGTTAAGCTAACTTAATCAATTTGTGTTGGGACAACATGAATGTATTGTGTGGAACCCTGCATTTTTTACTGTGTTTATTGGGGTTTACTGTGCTTAAATTGCTTTGTTTACTCAAATGGATTAAGTTCACAGTACTCATTAGGGTTAGTTTTGGAACTCAAATGGTTTGTTGCAATTGATTTCCTCAAACGGTTTGAGTAACCTTAACTTTTTGGATTTTAAAGTGTAGTGGGCCTTGTTGTCGAAACGACATCACAAACACATCACAAAAAATACCTCAAAAATGCTTATCGGTTTGATGTCAGTTCATTACTTTGAAGTCAAAACGACATTAAACTGACATTAAAAGACATCCAAAATCAATATACAGGACTGTCTTGTAATGTTTTTTTTTTTTTGGACTTATTTTTGATGCCAATTTTAGATGTGAAGTTGATGTCATTTTGACATCAAGGTAGTTTACATGCATTGTAAGGATATAAAATCCATTGGAATTGAAGCTTTCGGATGAATAAAACTTTTCTTATATTTTATAATACATTTTGTGTCATTATTTTGGTGGTCAAAACAGCATGGTGTTAGAATAAAAGCAGTTTTTCAGTTTTTAAAAACCATTATAAGATGAATATTATTAGCCCCCTTAAGCTATATTTTTTTCGATTGTCCAAAGAACAAACTATCGTTATACAATGACTTGTTTAATTACCCTAAGTTGTCCAATAAACCTAGTCAAGCCTTTAAATGTCACTTTAAACTGAGTACTAGTATCTAGTCAAATATAAAAATATCAAGTCAAATATTATGTACTGTTATCATGGCAAAGATCAGTTATTAGAAACGAGCTATTAGAACTATAATGTTTAGAAATGTGTTGGAAAAATCTTCTTTTCGTTAAACAGAAATTGGGGAAAATGTGCAGGAGGGATAATAATTCTGACTATGTACAACTATAGTCTTTTTTTTAGCTTGCTCACAGTTCTGAGAAAAACTTTCTGCATGACTGGCTCCACAAAAAAACGTCATCAGAGTTAGCAAACAATACAAAAGCCATGTTTTGTTTCACTCCCACGGTGTCGCACCATCTCTGAACAAATGTTAATTTTGTGAAGGTCGACAAGCCTCTCCTTGCGGAGGAAGATTTGGAAAGGAACACTTTGTTTTCTCCAGTGCTCTGTGAACTCGACTGCGCTCCAGTGCAGCTGAAGAACATGCAGGTGGACTTGTGGAAAGTTCAAAGGAGGGGTGATCTTTGAGCTTGTTGCTCACATTCAGAAATTCACTTTTTTTGTATTGTTTTTTGTGTGTATATGTGTATGTATATACAGTTGAAGTCAGAATTATTAGTCCTCCTGAATTATTAGCCCTCCTGTATATTTTCCCCCAATTTCTGTTTAACGGAAAGAATGTAATAGTTTTAATAACTCCTTTCTAATAACTGATTTATTTTATCTTTGCCATGATGACAGTAAATAATATTTAGCAAGAGAATAACCGTATTCTCTTGCATACATCTCCGTCACTCGGCTAAAATGTAACCCACAAGCTAGCAAAATGAGTAAGAAACGCCTTCTTAGTTGTTTTAGGAAACAAGTTTGCATGTATCTCACAGTTTAGCTCCAACCTTGATGAAATTCACCCTGAAACTCACTAATATTCCTGAATTAGCTTGCGCAGGTGGGTTTGATTAGTGTTGGAGCTAAACTGTGCAGAAAAGTGCGCCTCCAGGGTCAGAACAGAGAGCAGTTCTGGTGGGATCCTTCAAGGCTTCCAGTCCTCTTTGAAGGTTCTTTAGAAATCTCTAATCTAAATGTTCTGTTGTGAAATAGCTTTAAAGGTCAAAAACACTGAATCTTCAAATCCAATTTTCAAGTATTCAGTATTTGTTTGTTGAAATGTTCTGGTTAATTGGTTAAATTACATGTACGCTTTTAAAAATCAAAGCCCAAGATGGAGTTTTCACAATGATTTTCGCAAAGAACTTTTCAGAGAACATTATCTTGAGGAATATTTGAATAATGTGAAGATCTTTTGTGAAATCAAACATTTCTATGGATGTTAAAAGTTCTTAAAAGTTAAAATAACTCCCACTAGCTGGGTTTTCATCACCCTGTGTTAATGCACATTGTGAAGTATCGCATTAGAAACGAGTGATAGAAATGTCAGATTTAGAATAAAAATCCCTTAATGTGCAAAAGGTTTTTGTACTCGACTGAGGTGGTTTTGAACTTGCTCAAAAAAGGATTGAGGCAAATAATGGGAAATGGAAACACATTTGCTGACAAACTCTCTACTGATGTAGTGAACACGACAACCCCATGACTCCTTTATGTCACCCTTGTTTACTGTTGGTTACTATGGGCCCGTTTCCACTGAGTGGTTTGGTACGGTTTTATGGCCGTTTCCACTGTCAAAAGGCGTACCGAACCGAACCGTACCGTACCACTTTTTCGGCACCCTTTTGAAAGGGTACCAAACACCAGAAAGGGTACCAAAAGGCGGAGCTAGATGCGCAGCTGAATGCTATTGGTTTACAGAGAGGCGTCATTCGACTACGCAACAAGCCAGAATGAAAACAAAAAAAACCCGCCATGTTCAAAATACACAGCGAGAGATTATAGTGGAATTATAAATACATATAATAACGAGCCATGGTCGATCCGGGCTCAAACAAACCTTGTCGTCATCTTGATGAACAGCCACAAAGCCAAGAAGAAGAGCAGATTTACCCTGTGCCCCGTAATTTTTCGCTTTCTTGCTAGCGCTCGCGCGCGTCTAACATTATATCTGAAATAACAAACTTCTTGAGCTGATGATAATAACCTGCGCTTGATTATTGACGTGCTTTTGAAACCCGATCTTGTCAGACACTGACAAACGCGAGAGTGAAGCGCGAAGAAACAAAGGAGAAGCCGGAAAAAAAGGAGCACATTATTTTTCAGCAAACATGAACAAACTGCCTTGTTTAACTATTATCTTCACCTTTTGGACTAATATGAACTCAGAATGATGGAATTGTTCTCTAACAGAGGCTACATGTGCTGCTGAAGATTACAGACACAGATAAGAGGTTTTCACTGACTGTAGGCTATATTTTGTGTTGTTTTGAACCTAAATACGGACGAACTGTCTGCTGTGTGTAGTTCTTCTGTAGTTGGTAACATATCGGAGACTGTAAGGGGCTGTGTGTGTTAATATATGTTCATTTATTTAGTTATTTAATATAATTACAGATGTTACAGTAGGCTGTTTCGCACTGTCATTGATCTGCAGTTATAATCAACTCATGTTCATTGAAAAGTTAGTAATAAACATTTCTACACAAGTATTTGTGTGTAAAGCATCTGTGTTGTGAGAAGAGCTTTTTATATGATATGTGAGCAACCCGTACAGCTTTATTGTAGACATTTCCTTGAGCGAGAATGACGTCGACTGAAACTTTCTGTCATACACCACGCCCACCAAAAGGGTACCCTTGGTAGTGGAAACACAAGCCTGATAAAGGTGACCCGTACCAAACTGAACCGTACCGTACCGTACCAGTCAGTGGAAACGAGCCATTAGTTACCAATACTGTAGTGAGCTGCTCTAACATTGATTGAAGCGCACCTAATTCGCATTTGGGATATTTTTTGCGCATCCACAAAGAACATAATTTTTCAACAAACCACCTTTTTATTGTGTAAAAAACATTTGAAAGAACTAGTTAATGAATTTACTAACATAAACAAACTTTTAGTAATACAGTAATTATCTTCGTTGACTTTAGTTAATGTTAAGCATATTTCAGGGGTGTTGCCAGTGGGGAAAAGGGGACAAAGTGCATAGGACCCATGCAAAAAATCAGGGGCCCTTCAACGACAAGCGGAAGACCCCCAGCCACCCCCTCCCACCCACTCTTCACTTTTGGTGATCGCACATCCATCCCTACCACATTAACCCCACCCAACGATCTTTACATTCAGCGATCGATCGCAACACCATCCATCCCCCTTTCCTTTAGCCAATCTCATTGGCCCAAAATTGCTGGCTACGCCCCTGGTAACATTAGGTAATGTTAGTTCACTTGAACTCATAGTGCATTAATGCTAAATGTTATTTATCAACTTAATGTTTTAAGTTGGTATCTAAGTTAAGATTGTCTTTTTTCCCCCTTTCATGACGTACATCCATTGAAATGGTTTCTGAATTTTAAAAAAATTAGGGTGGTGTATGATTTTGTCCTTTGGGAACTGATTGAATTGTTGGAAGCTGATTGTTGATAACAAAATGGAGGGAAATATTGGAAGATTGGAATAGCAGTTTGCACTCAGTTGTGGTGGGTTACTGTCCACAGGAATCACCATCGGCAAAGGGGAAATTGATGTGGGAATCCCTTGTGATGCTCACATGAATTACTCTCCTGTTCTCCTTTTGGTGAACTGTCATCATTCGTGAACTATTAAACATTTCGTTGCCTTGTACTTGTACATGTGTGATGACAATAAATTGAATCTAATCTAATCTAATCTATAGCTTTACACTGAAATTGCAAATTTGAAGATTTTGCCAAAATGCATGTCAGAAATGAGGAGAGTAGTTGAGGAAGAGTTCAGTACTTTTAAGCTTCTTGTACCACAAAGCCACTTTTTCCATTTGTGTCCTTGTACATTGGTAGATATGGTGTAATGGTGGAAGCCGTAGGGGTTCATTTGGAGGCAGATATATTTCACTGGCAGATATTTTTCACTGATTTCACATGTCGTTTTTTGGCCAAGATGTCACATATATTCGATGTGATGACATATATTCAAAATGCCCTCATTAAAGTCAACATCTAGAACAGGCTTTCCCAAATGGGGATATTGCAGGGGAGTTTGTCGGAGCTTGCAGTGGAAATATGAGTGTGTATGTGACTAATGTAAAAATGTTATCAAGCGCTAATGTAAAATGGTTCATTATATGTAATATTTTAATAAAAATATACGAAAAATACAGCTGAAGTCAAAATTATTATCTGCCCTGTATATTTCCCCCCTAGTGTTTAACAGAAAGAGTTTTCAACACATTTCTAAATATAATAGTTTTAATAGGTAATTTCTAATACCTGATTTATTTTATCTTTGCCATGATGACAGTACATAATATTTCACTAGATATGTTTCAAGATACTAGTATTCAGCTTAAAGTGAATTTAAAGGCTTAACTAGGTTAATGAGGCAAGTTATGGTAATTAGTGATTGTATAACAATGGTTTGTTCTGTAGGCAAACTAAAAATGCTGCTTTTGTTGTTGTTTTAGATTCGACGGCGAAGACCCACGCCGGCCACTTTGTTTAAAGTAGCCGATCAAACATCTCCTGAGGACGACATTACCTCCCATCAGGTAAACCACAGCGCCACCTCAGTTCTGGAGGTTACACTGCATTCATCATACATTTGACCATTTCAATGTGGTGATGTCATTGGCCCATGAACATTTCCTGCTTGTCAAACTATTTTATAACTGTAACAAGAGGAAATTTAATCATACATTTGCATTAAAATAGCTCTCATAGCATCATTTATTAATATGTGGACCTTTTTGTATTTGAAGTAGCTATAGAAATTAAAAACGTAAAACAGGAAACACGTAAGGACCATTGCTGTTGTTTACATCCATCAAAATGGTCACTGTAATAATTTCTCTCTATAGACATTGTAGTATAAGAAATCCAAAATTATTTATATTCTTGTCTGTCATTTAAAATGTTTTTATATAGTTCATTTTTATTATTCAGCCAAACAATAATGAATGCACTCATATTTAAATGGTTCTGTTACATAGCCAATATGACTTCATAGTATGATAAAATGAATATACAGAATCATTATGTATTGAGGGCAGCACGGTGGCGCAGTGGGTAGCGCAATCGCCTTACAGCAAGAAGATCACTGGTTCGAGCCTCGGCTGGGTCAGCTGGCATTTCTGTGTGGAGTTTGCATGTTCTCCCCATGTTGGCGTGGGTTTCCTCCGGGGTGCTCCAGTTTCCCCCACAGTCCAAAAACATATACTTTTACACTAGCTATATATTTTTATTTCAATATATAATCAGTTATCAGTTATTATACTAATAATTTCAAAATTTACTCAATTTTTTATGTATTATTATCATTATAAATAATAAATTATTATTATTATTAATATTAATATTTGTTATGTATTAGTAGTATTATATATTCAGTATTATGTTGCGTAACTTAATGTTTATGTAATATTTTGTGTATTTTTTAATAGTATATATTTTATTTGATTATTGTACATTTGTCTCATCAATAGTATCTGTGATCATATCAACATGGAATACATTTGTTCATACATTATTACATTCTGATATTGTATTGTGTTTCTGTATAAATAATGCATGTTTATTTAATATTTAAGGACATTCTTATTGCCAAATAAATATTTGTGTTGGGTTGTCCCTTTATTGTGTGTGTATGTTTGTATATATATATATATATATATATATATATATATATATACATATATACATATATATACACACACACACACACATATATATATATATATATATATATAGTTGAAGTCAGAATTATTAGAAATTTTCACAGTATGTCTGATAATGTTTTTTCTTCTAGAGAGAAAGTCTTATTTGTTTTATTTCGGCTAGAATAAAAGCAGTTCTTAATTTTTTAAAAACCATTTTAAGGTCAATATTATTAGCCCCTTTAAGCTATATATTTTTTCGATAGTCTACAGAACAAACCATGGTTATTCAATAACTTACCCAATTACCCCAACTTGCCTATACCTAATTAACTTAGTTAAGTCTTTAAATGTCACTTTAGGCTGTATAGAAATGTCTTGAAAAATATCTAGTCAAATATTATTTACTGTCATCATGGCAAAGATAAAATAAATGAGTTATTAGAAATGAGTTATTAAAACTATTATGTTCAGAAATGTGTTGAAAAAATTATCTCGCCGTTAAACAGAAATTGGGGGAAAAAATCAACAGGGGGGCGAATAATTCTGACTTCAACTGTTTGTATGACTGTTTAAAACCACTGTTCATACATATATTTATTTAGACGTCTATTAAATTGTACATGTTTTATATATACATGAATACTGTTTTTATCAACTATCTTTAGTGGGTTGTTGGAGAGAATGGCGTCCTCAAACCAAAGCGAATCAACCCAAATATCTACCAGCCACCATCATTAAAAGGTAAAAGCTTGTTGTTTTGCTTATAAAATTATAGCTATTCCTTTGGTATTGTGCATATTTATTAGATGTATATATGTATATATATATATATATATATATATATATATATATATATATATATATATATATATATATATATAGTTTCTGAAGACTTTCCTGCACTGTGCCAACCCAGGGTTTAAAAAAAATCTCCACTCCAAGTGTGTTTTCCCCATTTCAGAGTGTGTGTGTGTGTGTGTGTGTGTGTGTGTGTGTGTGTGTGTGTGTGTGTGTGTGTGTGTGTGTGTGTGTGTGTGAGATTAGAGATGGTGACAGCTGTGATGGGTGTGAGTCTGTGCCGCTCTGGATCATCCAGGATTACAGCAGATAGCATACAGCTGCAAACACACACACACACACACACACACACACACACACACACACATACGCACACACGCACACGCACACACACACACACACACGCACACACACACACACACACGCACACACACACACACACACACACACACACAGAGTTTTAGAGGACAGGCGTCCATCAGACCAGAGCACTAAAAGATTGTGACCCACTGAGGACAATCTAGATTACTAGATTATGTCAACATAACAGAGCTGCTGTTTTCCTTTTTAGCTTAGCTTTAGAGGTACTTTCAATGACAACTAAATAACTGGCAAAAAAATGTTTTTCCTGAATTTAAAGTATGTGATTTGAGCTATAAAAGTAAGTGAAATTACTCTAATATTGAATTTACAGTTTTTTTACAGACACTAGGACACATTTCTCAATACTTACAGTTGGTCACTTTTGCAAAACTCTCCACACAATTCTCCTAACTGACTGTCAGCTTGGCAAAGCAGTTCATTTCACATTCATCCCAAAACACTCTATTCAGGTCTCAAATAAACGCATTCTTCCAGAACACTATAGCAAAGGTTGACTGCCGACAAACACACTTGTCACCCACAAAACCATGAGCTAAAAAACACTTACAATATGTAGCATCACACAGTGTTTTCTTGTGTAAAACAAGGACACATCTCTGTCTATAATTGCTATAAATATATTGTTTATAACTGCAATTTATGTTATGTTCTTGTCTGTCATTTAAAATGTTTTTATATAGTTCATTTTTATTATTCAGCCAAACAATAATGAATGCACTCATATTTAAATGGTTCTGTTTCATAGCCAATATGACTTCATAGTATGATTAAATTGTGACACAGAATCATTATGTATTGAGGGCAGAACGGTGGCGCAGTGGGTAGCACAATCGCCTCACAGCAAGAAGATTGCTGGTTCGAGCCTTGGCTGGGTCAGTTGGCATTTCTGTGTGGAGTTTGCATGTTTTCCCCATATTGGCGGTGGGTTTCCTCCGGGGTGCTCCAGTTTCCCCCACAGTCCAAAAACATATATTTTTACACTAGCTATATATTTTTATTTTAATATATAATCAGGTATATATATATATATATATATATATATATATGTACACAACAGTTACAAAATTCATTGGTAAAATTTTAATCAAACGATAGAAACAAAAACCAAATCAATAACTAATAGATACAATCACAGTAATTACAGATACTAATAACTTCAAAATTGACCCTTTATTAATTTTTATGTATTAGTGTCATTATTAATAATAAATTATTATTATTATTATTATTAATATTAATAATCATATTTTGTTATGTATTAGTAGTATTATATATTCAGTATTATGTTTTGTAAAGGACACATCTCTGTTTATAATTGCAATAAATATATTGTTTATAACTGCAATATATGTTAATGGAATGATTCAGACATGATGCAGAAATTCTCAATATTTTATGTCGTTTATTTATTTTTATTTGTTTGCACTAAGTAATTCCAAAATACAAGAATTTGTGTACACACCATCCACTGATGCAGACACAATAGTAATGCTGATCTGCCTGATTAAACTGCATTTTTAGATTTGCAATATGTTCCAGTAAAATATCGCTGTTGAATTGTTGCTGTCGTCTTCAGTTTTGCTTGATGTTATTGTTTTGAACAGAAGTTTAACAGTTTTGAAAATAGTAAGCACATGCAAAATATCCTGTACGTACAATGATTTTTGGCAGTCGTTGTGTCTGAGTGAGAAAAGAATTCATGAAAATTGAGAGATGTAGTCATTGAATGCATTTTGTGCCAATACAATGAGAATTGATCCTCAGTTTAGCCCACATAGACTTCTGTTGTGCTTACTATGTGAAGAGTTTTGCAAAAGAGACCTACAGTAAGTATTGAGAAATATGTCCTAGCATCTGTAAAAAAAACTGTAACAGCATTCAATAAAGGTGGTGTAAAAAAATAGTAGAATTAACAATTAATTGACTAAGTTAATTGTTAACTTAACTTAACTAAGTTAATTGTTAACTAATTGTTAACTTAACTCCCGACTCTTCACCATAACTTTTCAATCCAGATGGATGGAGCAACCATCACTGCATCCAAAATG
Source organism: Danio aesculapii (assembly GCF_903798145.1). Classification (NCBI taxonomy): domain Eukaryota; kingdom Metazoa; phylum Chordata; class Actinopteri; order Cypriniformes; family Danionidae; genus Danio; species Danio aesculapii. The sequence goes on from NC_079453.1 coordinate 6,227,576, forward strand.
GTAAAAAGCCTTGGAGTAACGATTGATGACCAACTGAACTTCTCTGAGCACATTTCTAGAACTGCTCGATCTTGCAGATTCGCACTCTACAACATCAGAAAGGTCCGACCCTTCCTATCTGAACATACTGCTCAACTCATTGTTCAAGCTCTTGTCCTCTCCAAACTGGACTATTGCAACTCTCTGCTAGCCGGGCTACCAGCTAGTTCTATCAAACCTCTTCAGCTGCTTCAGAACGCAGCAGCACGAGTGGTCTTTGATGAACCCAAAAGAGCACATGTCACTCCGCTACTCACCCGTTTGCACTGGCTGCCAGTTGCTGCCCGCATCAAATTCAAAGCTCTGATGTTTGCTTACAAAGTGACCTATAGCTTGGCTCCTTCATATCTGCTCTCACTTCTGCAGATTTATGTGCCCTCCAGAAACTTGCGTTCTGTGAATGAACGTCGCCTCGTTGTTCCATCCCAAAGAGGGAAGAAATCACTTTCCCGAACTCTCACATTCAATCTGCCCAGTTGGTGGAATGAACTCCCTAACTGCATCAGAACAGCAGAGTCACTTGCTGTCTTCAAGAAACGACTAAAAACGCAACTGTTTAGTCTCCACTTTCCTTCCTAATCTGCAACTGCCTCTCTGGCTATACCACTGTGCCCTCTTTCTCTCTCTCTCTCTCTCTCTCAAAAAAAAATTTCTACTAATGTTTTGCTTCTTAGACTTTTACACACCTGAAACTTGTCTATAGCACTTGCTCACTGCTGCTCTTATAGTTGTGTGAATTGCTTCCTTGTCCTCATTTGTAAGTCGCTTTGGATAAAAGCGTCTGCTAAATGACTAAATGTAAATGTAAAGTAAAAGCAAGCACACTGAAAAATGAGGTCTGCTGTTTGTTCGAACTACTTATTTCAAATGAGCTGAAGCAACACAATTCTTGAGGTTTTTTTTTGCGACAACTTAATTGTTTTATGTTCAATCCACTTACATTTGTAAAATCTAATAAGTTAACTTAATTCCCTCATGCTTTCCCAACACAAATCGGTTGTGTGGAACCCAGAATATTTTCAGTGCAGCGCATTAAATTAAATATGAAAGTTTGATGTAGAAAATACTGAAATATATTCCTAAGTAAAAATAAACACACATTTTTAAAGATTATATTACAGTGCACTCCTGCTTATCTAATATATACTTAACTCATTTTTCCTTCAGCTTTGTCCCTTTATTTATCAGGGGTCGTCACAGCGGAATGAACCACCAACTAATCCAGCATACGTTTTACACTGCGGATGCCCATACAGCCACAACCCAGTATTGGGAAATATACTTATCACAGTAAAAGAAGAAATTCAAGCAGTTTATCATAAAATAGTCATTCATAATAATCTAAATCTGAGTTTGCATGTTCTCCCCGTGTTCGTGTGGTTTCCTCCGGGTGCTCCGGTTTCCCCCACAGTCCAAAAACATGCGCAATAGGTGAATTGGGTAAGATAAATTGTCTGTTGTGTATGTGTGTGAATGGGAGTGTATAGGTGTTTCCCAGTAATGGGTTGCGGCTGGAAGGGCATTCACTGCGTAAAACATGATGGATAAGTTGGTGGTTCATTCCGCGGTGGCGACCCCAGATTAATAAAGGGACTAAACCAAAAAGAAAATGAATGAATAATCTAAATCATAATAATATTCTTCATAATTCATCTAAATGGGCAACACAGTGGCGCAGTGGGTAGCGCTGTCGACTGACAGCAAGAAGGTCGCCGGTTCGAGTCCTGGCTGGACCAGTTGGCATTTCTGTGTGGAGACATGTTCTCCCAGTGTTGGCGTGGGTTTCCTCCGGGTGCTCCGGTTTCCCCCACAGTCCAAACACATGCGCTATAGTTGAATTGGATGAAATAAATTCGCCATAGTGTATGTGTGTGTGAATGTGAGAGTGTATGGGTGTTTCCCAGTACTGGGTTGCATCCGCTGTGTGAAAAATATGCTGGAATAGTTGGTAGTTCCTCTGATAAATCACAGACTCAGCATAAATAAAATTAATGAATGAATTTATCTAAATATTACAGTATGTCATAACTAGTAACAGATTCAGTATGTTATGCGTACTCAATTTCTTTCCTCAAAATATTAATTGAATTGTTGTTGTTTTTTTTAAGTTGGCCCCACCCTGACTTAAACTTTAAAAGTTTGCAATATTGACTAGATAAAGTACTCTTCATTTAACATATTTTAATATATTTATGCAGATTTTAAAACTTTATTTATTTTTTGTTCTTACAATATTTTATTTATTGGTGTTTAGCAATGTGTGTGATCCTATATGCATTTTATTTATTTTATTTTATTTTTAACAGTTAAAATGAATAACACTGAAAATCTTTAAATGAGTTTGTTCTGTTAAACCCCTGGTCTTTGGTAAAAAAAAAAAAAAAACTGTATGTATACCAAATAAATGTGTTTTAGCACAAGCTATGAGAACACAACATTAAATCATGCACACTTGTGTTGTCCATGGTGAGCAATGACACGAAACAAATGTGAAACTAATTTAATCTAGCTGAAATATTTGGCAACCACTGCATCCAGATGCATTTTACAAGAAAACAATTTTTTTGGATGGTACTCTCAAATCTGACAAACAAAATGATTTAGATTTAATGGTTTGGCTTTTCATGTATTTTCAAAAATATGTATTTCATCTAAAAGTTATAAATTACATTTTTATTTGTGCTATTAATGATAAACATATCAAATTTCTCTTATTTAATCTGCCAAGTGTTGTGTCTAAAAAAACTAAACAAACCAACATAAGCTCATTCTAAAAACGTAGCCCTATATACATTTCTGGAGATTGCGAATTATGTAGCCAGAAGAACACATGGCTGCATTTCATCTTTAAAATGAACACTACGGGGCAGTATGACGCTGTTTCTTTTTGTGCAATCAGCTGACCGCTTGCCTCCGTGTGGATGGCTTTCCCTCTGTTACCAGTTTGTCCAGTTAGCTCGCCATGTACGTCGGCAGATTGAGACGCAGAGAGGTAAAGAACACTTCCAGAAAGCAGTTAAGACAAAAAACAGAAGCTAAAAAATAAAATAAATAAGTAAATAACAGGATGAGAATGTGGTAAAATCTGAAAAAACATGGTAAAAACCTGGTAAGGGCTTTTCTTTTTCTGGATTGCTTTTTAAAACAGTTGGTTGGGTTTAAGGAAGTGAGTGGGCGGGTCAATCAGTGCTTTTGAAAACACTATTGGTTGGGTTTAGGAAGCGGAGGGTGGTTCAGTTGATCGGTCAGTCAGTCAGTCGACAGTGACCTCTGGTGGATTGACGCGAGAAAAGCAAGTGCGAATAGCACTCGAGGGAGAAATTTGAGACCTCAGAAATGTATATAGGGCTACCTTTCTCCAGAAATGTATATAGAGCTACGTTTCTCCAGAAATGTATATAGGGCTACGTTTCTCCAGAAATGTATTTAGGGCTAAGTTTCTCCAGAAATGTATATAGGGCTAAGTTTCTCCAGAAATGTATATAGGGCTACGTTTCTCCAGAAATGTATATAGGGCTACGTTTCTCCAGAAATGTATATAGGGCTACGTTTCTCCAGAAATGTTATATAAAGGGCTACGTTTCTCCAGGAATGTATATAGGGCTACGTTTCTCCAGAAATGTATATAGGGCTACGTTTCTCCAGAAATGTATATAGAGCTACGTTTCTCCAGAAATGTATATAGGGCTACGTTTCTCCAGAAATGTATATAGGGCTACGATTCTCCAGAAATGTATATAGAGCTACGTTTCTCCAGAAATGTATATAGGGCTAAGTTTCTCCAGAAATGTATATAGGGCTACGTTTCTCCAGAAGTGTGTATAGGGCTACGTTTCTCCAGAAATGTATATAGGGCTACGTTTCTCCAGAAGTGTATATAGGGCTACGTTTCTCTAGAAATGTATATAGGGCTAAGTTTCTCCACAAATGTATATAGAGCTACGTTTCTCCAGAAATGTTATATAAAGGGCTACGTTTCTCCAGGAATGTATATAGGGCTACGTTTCTCCAGAAGTGTATATAGGGCTAAGTTTCTCCAGAAATGTATATAGGACTAAGTTTCTCCAGAAATGTATATAGGGCTACGTTTCTTGAGAAATGTATATAGGGCTACGTTTCTCAAGAAATGTATATAGGGCTAAGTTTCTCCAGAAATGTATATAGGGCTAGTTTTCTTCAGAAATGTATATAGGGCTACGTTTCTCCAGAAATGTATATAGGGCTAAGTTTCTCCAGAAATGTATATAGAGCTACCTTTCTCCAGAAATGTATATAGGGCTACGTTTCTCCACAAATGTATATAGAGCTACGTTTCTCCAGAAATGTTATATAAAGGGCTACGTTTCTCCAGGAATGTATATAGGGCTACGTTTCTCCAGAAGTGTATATAGGGCTAAGTTTCTCCAGAAATGTATATAGGGCTAAGTTTCTCCAGAAATGTATATAGGGCTACGTTTCTTGAGAAATGTATATAGGGCTACGTTTCTCAAGAAATGTATATAGGGCTAAGTTTCTCCAGAAATGTATATAGGGCTAGTTTTCTTCAGAAATGTATATAGGGCTACGTTTCTCCAGAAATGTATATAGGGCTAAGTTTCTCCAGAAATGTATATAGAGCTACCTTTCTCCAGAAATGTATATAGGGCTACGTTTCTCCAGAAATGTATATAGGGCTACGTTTCTCCAGAAATGTATATAGAGCTACCTTTCTCCAGAAATGTATATAGGGCTAGGTTTCTCAAGAAATGTATATAGGGCTAAGTTTCTCCAGAAATGTATATAGGGCTAGTTTTCTTCAGAAATGTATATAGGGCTACGTTTCTCCAGAAATGTATATAGGGCTAAGTTTCTCCAGAAATGTATATAGAGCTACCTTTCTCCAGAAATGTATATAGGGCTACGTTTCTCCAGAAATGTATATAGGGCTACGTTTCTCCAGAAATGTATATAGAGCTACCTTTCTCCAGAAATGTATATAGGGCTAGGTTTCTCAAGAAATGTATATAGGGCTAAGTTTCTCCAGAAATGTATATAGAGCTACCTTTCTCCAGAAATGTATATAGGGCTAGGTTTCTCAAGAAATGTATATAGGGCTAAGTTTCTCCAGAAATGTATATAGGGCTAAGTTTCTCCAGAAATGTATATAGGGCTACGTTTCTCCAGAAATGTATATAGGGCTACGTTTCTCCAGAAATGTATATAGTGCTATGTTTCTCCAGAAATGTATATAGAGCTACGTTTCTCCAGGAGTGAATATAGGGCTACGTTTCTCAAGAAATGTATATAGGGCTACGTTTCTCCAAAACTGTATATAGAGCTACGTTTCTCCAGAAATGTATATAGAGCCACATTTCTCTAGAAATGTATATAGGGCTACGTTTCTCCAGAAATGTATATAGGGCTACGTTTCTCCAGAAATGTTGTATATAGGGCTACGTTTCTCCAGAAATGTATATAGGGCTACGTTTTTCCAGAAATGTATATAGGCCTACGTTTCTCCAGAAATGTATATAGGGCTACGTTTCTCCAGAAATGTATATAGGGCTACGTTTCTCCAGAAATGTATATAGGGCTACGTTTCTCCAGAAATGTATATAGGGCTACGTTTCTCCAGAAGTGTATATAGAGCTACGTTTCTCCAGAAGTGTATATAGAGCTACGTTTCTCCAGAAATTTATATAGGGCTACGTTTCTCCAGAAATGTATATAGGGCTATGATAGGGCTATGTTTCTCCAGAAATGTATATAGGGCTACGTTTCTCCAGAAATGTTGTATATAGGGCTACGTTTCTTCAGAAATGTATATAGGGCTACGTTTTTAGAATGAGCCTTTGTTGGTTTGTTTTTTGTTTTTTTAAGACACAACACTTGGCAGATAGAAAAAATCTCGAAAAAAACCTGCAAAATAAGCTCCTGGGACGTATTTGGTGCTCTCCAGAAATGTATATAGGGGTACGTTTTCAGAATGATCCTGGGTTGGAACAAACAGTGCATAAACAGGTTATAAATGCATCATAACTACTGCACAAATCTAGTGTAGTACCATAAAATCCCCTAAAAATACAAAATGTTTACTGAACTAAAATATAGTACATTAAAATCATTGAAGTAATAACAAAACAACAACAAAAACAAAAAAATTTGGACCATCACTCAAACAGCACCAGAAATATAATAATAATATTGTATGCACATATAAAGGAAAGGTAACCCTTTTATTGTAATATGATTAGGCCTTTAAAAATAATCAATGTATGGACTTATCGCACAACACATGGGCATGACCTCAATAATTTTTGGTGATGCAATTCATATCGCCCATACATAAAAAGCAATTCTAGCAACACTTTAGCTGATTGTGCAACATCTCTATCTCTATTGGAGGTGTCGGGGTCTATGTTTAAACAAACACTGTAGTATTTACTATAAATTACTATAGTATGTTTTCATGTGGGTGTCTGACAACTGAAAATAGATCTGGTAGCGGATATCGCAGCCTCTGTTCATTTTTACCCTGTAAAAAGCAATTTTTGGTTAACATTTATTATTTATATATTTATTTAGGATTTGCGTTTTCACATTCTGATTCTAGTGCCTAATTATTAAATTGTTAAAATGGCTATAATTAAATGAAATATTTTTAAGAATTAAATATGATGTGTTCTTTGGAAGAATGCACTTGCATTATGATGCTATTATATTGTCATTCTCACAAAAAAAGGTCTTAAAATGACAATAATATCATTTATCACAATATATTTTGGTGCAATATATCGTACAACAAAAAAAAGATATCTTGACAGGCCTAAAAATGATCTTTAAATGTGTGTTTTGTCCACAAAGATGTCCACACGTCCTGTCACTCCAGCATAAATAAACCCATTGTGTTCGGCACGGTGCAGAAGTCTTGTTAAAAAAGCAAACAAACCCATCCCTCTTTACCTGTGTGTGTGTTTGCATGTGTTCTGTGTTTTTTTCCCTTGTGATTTGGTGATCCTTGATTTGTGTCCCGCTGTGTGTGTGTGTAGCCGTGCAGCAGATGGCTGAAGCTCAAATGCAGAAATTAGGTGTGTATCCTCATGTAGAGGAGGAGGAGCCTGTTCACAGAGGGGGGGCGGAGCTCTGCTCATCCTGCACACCTGGTAATATTAATATCACCATATAATCCGCTGCATGCGCATGTGTTCATTATTGGGGAAGATAAATACACTGGGAAATAAATGAATCACTGGATTTACTCAGTTTTTTTTAAGGTAAGTGGCTGCAAACAATTTATATGAGCTGAATTTAAGCAAATTAAGTTGAACATTACTAAATTTAATTTGTTTAAATTCAGCCAGGGCAACATGGTGGCTCAGTGGTTAGCACTGTTGCCTTGCTGGGTCAGTTGGCATTTCTTTGTGGAGTTTGCATGTTCTACCAGTATTGGAGTGGGTTTTCTCCTTTCCCCACAGTCCAAAGACATACGCTATAGGTGAATTGGAAGATCTAAATTGGCCGTGTGTGTGTGCGTGTGTGTGTGTGTGTGTGAATATGTGTGTAAGGGTGTTTCCAGGTACTGGATTGCGGCTGGAAAGGCATCTGCTGTGTGAAACGTATGCTGGAATAGTTGGCGGTTCATTCCGCTGTGGCGACCTCTGAAATAGAGACTAAGCGGAAGGAAAATGAATAAATGAATTAATAAATTCAGCCCATATAAATGGTTTGCAACCACTTACCTTAAAAAATGAGCAAATCCAACAAATTTTTTTTCAGTGGACTTTCTCATGCGGCGTTTACATTTGTAATTGACATTAAAATACATTTTCATTTTTAATGTTTTGTTTTGTTTTTATTTGTACTAATTAATAAAGTTGAATCAGCATTATGTTATCCTGTAAACTATTAGTGATGGCATTGTTCTGCATTTTTAACGTAAATGGTGCCATTTAGAGCATTTTTAAAATCTAAAATAACTTAAAGGTGTCATGTTTTCAAATGTTTATATTCATTTTTAGACGAAGTACCAATTTAAGAACTTTAGAAATGTAGAGTTAAGAAAGCAATGTTTGTTATTTCCAGTTAATTTATAGATTAGATAAGATTTTACTTAAACCCACGTCAGAAAAAAAAATGAGAATTTTCAAAAAGCCTCTTAATTTGTTTCACTATAGATGTATGTATGGACACACTGTTTATAAAAGCTTCTATTTCATTAAGCGTTGTAAAGTAATTATTGAAGGTTTTTTCCTAATTCAAACAAATTTTTCTAGTCACCTCAACTTACTTGCACCAAGCTGACTAAAATATAAATAAAATAAATAAAAAATAAATATATAAAAATATTAAGTTAAATCTAACTTTTAAAAAACTTGTTGAAACGTTTTGAAAATAATTTAAAATAACACAAAAACATTTGTCCTCAGGATTTTGCCATATAATTTTTCTACAGTGTGCATAAAGCAGAGATTCATCAATTAAATAATGCAAGCCAATCAATACTTCTTTAATTTAGCAGTAGTTTTTATTGCACCAGTTTATTGTATTTATTGTGGACACTATTTAGCACATTTTTAAAGGGGACCTATTATGCAAAAGTCATCTTTATGAGGGGTTTAAACACAGTTGTGTGACAACATTGTGTGAATATAACTACCTTCTAATTATAAAAAAGTATTAATTAAAATTTTTATTATCTCACTTCATAAAAACAGTCTGCAGAAACACTTTGATTGACATTTTCCCTTTGTACGTGTCATCAGAGGGGCAAAGCCCCACCCATTAGTGACAATCTCTCCCCCATAGACAGCTCTGAGTGAGAAGTTCCATTAGTTTTATTTTGATATTTTCAGCTTTTGACAAAATAACGTTAGGTTTGCCACTATGCTGACACATAGGCATTTATAGCTCCGCCCACTTTTAAAAAGAGCGCAATCTCATTTGAATTTAAAGCGACGGTCACCAAATTTGCACAATTTGTAATAAACCCTAAAAGGGTCAGTTTGAAAGAGTTATAAAATATAATTAGTGGGGTATTTTGAGCTGAAACTTCACATACACACACTAGAGCAGGGATGGGCAAACTCGATCCTGGAGGGCCGGTCTCCCTGCATAGTTTTGCACCAACCCTAATCAAACACACCTGCTTGTAGCTTTCTTGTGATCTTGAAGACACTAATTAGGGTGTTCAGGTGTGTTTGATTAGTGTTGGAGCAAAACTCTGCAGGGACACCGGCCCTCGAGGATCGAGTTTGCCCATGCCTGCACTAGAGACAACAGAGACTTATTTTACATCTAGTAAAAAGCCGGTCCCCTCTAATAAAGGACTTTATGAAATAGTTTTTAAGACTTATTTTTGTCACCTGCATCAGAAACCTTGGATTCTCTCTTTTGGAGTCTCTCTTTTTATTCCCCCAATAAAGTTCTACGCAAAGTTCTGATTTTGTTTCTTATATTTAAATATAACCACTATCTTATGTCAGCGTTCAAAGGAAATCTACATCAGAAAGTGAAAATGACAGCAGTGATGTTTCTTCTCAATCTACTAGAGCTTTTGCCAATTAGAGATGAGAATATCTGAGAAAAAAGCCTGTACGCTTTTTATTCTACATCTTTATTTTATTATATTTTTTTAGAATCGCAGGAGCAAAGGAGCACGCCAGAAAAGCAGCCTGGCATGAGAAAGACAGGAGCCACAGCACCGACTGATGAGGAAGAAGAAGAGGAGGAGGAAGAAGAAGAAAAAGTTGAAGAAGAAGTGGAAGAGGATGATATGGCAAAGGAGGAAAGCAGAAATCTGGACTGATAGAAGTTTGAGAACTTTAGTGATTTCTTTTTTTTCGTAATGCAAAACTTTGTTTGGAAATCAGAATTGTTGTTTATTAATTATTGGTTTTCCGTGATTTCATCATTTCGCAAATAACATCTGTTTGTATATAGGCTCATTCTGAAAACGTAGCCCTATATACATTTCTGGAGATCGTGAATTATGTAGACAGAAGTACGTATGGCTGCATTTCGTCTTTAAAATGAAAGCTACGGGCGGTATGATGCCATTTCTTTTCACACTTACCAGCTGACTGCTTACCTCCGTATGGACGTCTTTGCCACCATTACCAGTTTGCCCAATAGCTCGCCATGTACGTTGACAGACTTGAGAAGCAGAACGGTGTTGACCGCGATGACAGGGTTCAAATCCAGTGAAGAACGGTTCCAGAAAGCAGGTAAGACTAAAAGAGAAGCCAAAAAATAACATAACTACATAAATAAAAGAGTGAGGATGTGGTAAAATCTGAAAAAGTGGTAAAAACCAGGCAAGGGCTTTTCTTTTTCTAGATTGCTTTTGAAAACACTGTCGGTAGGGTTTAGGGAAGGTGGTGGGTGGGGGTATCAGTCGGTCAGTCAGTCATTCAATCAGTCAACAGCGGCCTCTGGTGAATTTAAAGGAGAACAGCAGGCGCGAATGGCACTTGCGAGAGAAATTTGAGCTCTCAAAAAGTGTACACAGCGGCCTCTGGTGGATTTGCGAAAACAAAAACGTAGCTCCTGGGACGTTTTTGGCGCTCTCTAGAAATGTATATAGGGGTGCGTATCTATAATGAGCCTGGGTTGGTTTGTATTCAGAGGGAAAACTGAAACTAGGTAAGACTGGAATTTTCAATCAACGTCAAAGCTTCGTTGACCCCGACATTGCCATCAAATAGAGACACACAACATAAAGTAAAATGTATAATATAATCTGCTTTCATACGTTCAACCAAACAGGTATGAATGATTATTTGTATGAGCAGCGTGGTTTTGTTTAGATCGTGTCAGTATGTTTTATGTTCCATTCATCATTCATATTGTGTGTGTGTGAACATATGTGGGGGGATCAAAAAATGTCCCCACAAGTATAGCAATACCAGTTTATTTTGACCTTGTGGGGACATTTTTTGCTTTCCATGTAGAAAATGTTTCTTAAATCATATTGAATGAAGTGTTTTGCAAATGTGAAACTGCAGGTTTTCTATGAGGGTTGGGTTTAGGGGTTATATAGATTAAGGGTTTATATAGATTGGGATGGGGACAGAATATACAGTGTGTATTATAAAAATCATGTCTATGGGAAACCTCCATAAAGATAGCGGTACGTGTGAGTGCTTGTGTGTTTGGATTTAATCGAGTCTGCACTGCCATCTAGTGTACAGACAGTTGTTATACTGAATACCAATAAAATCATCTGCCATTAACGATAATCCTGGAACACATGGACAAGCTCACGAAGTATTTAGCAGCAATATTGTTTAGCATTATTTGTTAAACCACAAACATCCTGTTACATTGTCCAATGGGTAATTTAGCAGTAACTAAAAATATATTGTTGAAGACAGAACTATTAGCCCTCCAGAATTATTAACCCCCCTTTATATTTTTTCACCAATTTCTGTTTTATTTTATTTTTATTTTTAAACATAATAGTTTTAATAACTCATTTCTAATATATGATTTATTTTACTTTTGTTATGATGACAGTAAATAATATTTGACTACATATGTTTCAAGATTCTAGTATTCAGCTTAAAGTGACATTAAAAGGCTTAACTAGGTTAATAAGGTTAACTAGGCAGGTTAGGGTAATTAGGCAAGTCATTGTATAACAGTGGTTTGTTCTGTAGACTATCGAAAAAATATTGTTTAAGGAGGCCAATAAAATGGTTTTACTGTACTTAAAATGGTTTTTAAAATATTAAAATGTATGTTTATAATTATTAATAAAAAATATGTATTTGAAAAGAATTATACATAATGCAAAATAATTAATGTAATTGAAAAATTTTAATATCTCTGGATTTACAGATTTTATTAGATCTGGATTAGAGTAAACAGTTTGTATTTGTTTTATTCTGGTCTGAACTCAGATAGCAAGGTCTGATAACGTTTGTTTTTTCTAAAGGTAAAACATTGGTATTGTGTTCTAGATTTGAATACACACATCTGAAAATATGGCACATTTTTATTTGATGCAAAAGCAATTCCTTGAAATTATCTTATATTTATAAATGTGTATTTTTTACATTTGGAAATAATGTCAACAGTAGTACAAAATTACATTTTACTCAAACACAACTACTATTAATTTTTATTAAAATTATAAAAAAAGACATTTGAAAATGTTAAAATTGTTATATATTTAAATGCTTAATATTACTTTATATTTATTTTAAAACACAATTTCTTATATACAGTTGGAGTCAGAATGATTAGCCCCCCTGAATTATTAGCCCCCCTGTTTATTTTTTCCCCAATTTTTGTTTAACGGAAAGATTTTTTCAACATATTTCTGAACATAATAGTTTTAATGACTTGTTTCTAATAACTCATTGAACCACACAGAACCTAAAGGTTACACTTTCAAATTTGAGTTTCCAAAAAAAAAAGTGCCTCTTTTTTAAAGGGGTTTATTATAACACAGACAACATATACAATTATTTGAATCACTTTCAACAGTGTTTTCTGAAAATTCAAAGGGTTTTCTCTAAAATGATACCAAACCTTTGCATTTACACCGCTGCATGCGGATTTGGGAAGCATTTGAATTTGGGTAGGCAAAATCCAGGCAGAAACCCCAAAATAACACTCAGAAATTTTCACAGTATTTCCTATAATATTTTTTCTTCAGGAGAAGGTCTTTTTTTTCGGCTAGAATATAAGCAGTTTAAAAAAAAAAAATTGTCATTATTATTAGCCATCTTAAGCAATATTTTTAATTGTCTACAGAACAAACCATCATTATACAATGATTTGGCTATTACTAACCTAGTTAAGCCTTTAAATGTCACTTTAAGCTGAATTCTAGTGTCTTGAAAAAATCTAGTAAAATATTATTTACTGTCATCAAGATAAAGATAAAAAATCAGTTATTAGAAATGAGTTATTAAAACATTTATGTTTAGAAATGTTTAATGTTTAAAAATCTTATTTCCGTTAAATTGGGGGAAAATATACGGGGGGCTAATCATTCTGACTTCAACTGTATATAAGCCGTTTCAAGATCACATGACCAGTCATAGTATTTGGCTTTATGTCTGTAAATCCACTTTTTCGCCATGTGGAAAAACCTCCTCATGGCCGACTGTAAATATCTCATTCATACAATCTTGTGTTTGTGATTCATTTGTGTTTCGTCCATCACGTTGTGATCAAAGCTGCTATAAACATCACATTTGCATACTGGATGGAATTTGCATTTCTTGATATTGCTGTATTTGGTTACAGATAACAACAAGTCCAAATTCAGTGCCTCGGGGGGTGACAGATATCAGAAACGAGTATATCATTTCAGTCGATTTACTGTAGTAAACAACTCGCGTTAATAGTAGCCGTATAACTTATTACCTACCTTTAGTTTTTAGTTTCTTCCTTAGCAGACGTCTTTTAAGGGAAAAATGTTGAACTATTTTTAAAAATGATTGATTAATATGAGAATCCTACAGCCACGTAATGCTTTTTTAAGAAACTGTAACTGCTTTATATTGAATATGATCATATTTGTATGCGTATACAGTATATATACAGTATATAATCCTCCGAAGCTCATGCAGGAACTTGTTGTTGATTTTTGATTGATGTACAATAATAGAAAATTTACCAAATAAGTAAATGCATCCACAGGTACTATGGAGGTGATTTAGGTTAAAGTCTCTGTATCAATAAATGTATTTTCACTGAATTACAGCGTTATCTCTTTTATTTATGTGCTTCAATTAATGCTGCCATTTGACATATTTTTTTTACTGTAAATGCTTTAAATTGGTATGCCTTTTGCTCTATCTCCAGTTATTTATCTGCTTGTCTACACCTTACACTACCTGACAAAAGTCTTGTCGTTGATCCCAGTTGTAAGAGCAACAAATAATAACTTGACTTCTAGTTGATAATTTGGAAAAGTGGCAGAAGGTCCATTTTTCTGATGAATCATCTGTTGAACTGCATCCCAATCATCACAAATACTGCAGAAGATCTATTGGAACCCACATGGACCCAAGATTTTCAGAAAAATCAGTCAAGTTTGGTAAAGGAAAAATCATGGTTTGAGGTTACATTTAGTATGGAGCGTGCAAGAGATCTGCAGAGTGGATGGCAACATCAACAGCCTGAGGTATCAAGACTTTTGTGCTGCCCATTACATTACAAACCACAGGAGAGGGTGAATTCTTCAGCAGGATGGTTGTTCCTGAAAGGAAAGTGCTCCAGGATTGGCAAGCCCAGTCGCCAGGCATGAACATTATTGAGCATGTCTGAGATAAGATGGAGGAGGCATTGAAGATGAATCCAAAGAATCTTGATGAACTCTGGGATTCCAGATGACTTTATTAATAAGTGATTTGAGTCATTGCAGAGATGTATGGATGCAGTCCTCCAAGCTCATGGGAGTCATACACAATATTAACTCTTTTTCCACTGCACCATGACTATATTCTATACTGGACATTATTTATGTTAAGTGACAAGACATTTGTCTAAGCAAAGTCAGACCTTACTGTCCTAATTAAATAATTAAAAATCAAGGCATGATCATATTTTATTTTGGTAAAATAAGCGTAATGTAGAGGCCTTTGCCTTTCATATAAGCCATTTCTGATACCAAATGATCAACAAGAAGTAAAATTATTATTTGCTGTTCATAAAACTTGGATAGGCGACAATATTTTTGTCAGGTAATGTAGTCATGGACTAGAATCTGTTACATCTTTGTACTTATCTAGCAAGAAAATGAATTATTTTGTTGTGGGCCTCTCCTAATATTCGGTCAATATGTTGACGAATTAGATTCAGCCATTTTCTTACCCTTAAAAAACTGGCATATGACTTGCGTCAGGAATCTGATGATTTCTTACATATCTGGAATCCTCTATTAGAGTTTTTAGAGAATGTATATTGAAAGACTTTTATTTTTATTTTTTTGTAAATTTTTCCCTTTACAAAAGACTTGAATTTCTAGCCGATGGACGATTGTATAATATATGGCTGTATTATTGTATATATTGACATGAGACACCTATACCACTGTCATTGCAAATCTTTAAATGTGTTAAAAAATGAATAAAATACCATTAAAACAATTCTTCAGGAAAAATACATTTCAACATTATTAACAAAAATATTTACTTATTCATATACACTTAAACTATTTGTATATACAGTTGGTCAAAATTAATATAAAAAATTTATAAAATTATTATTAAAAAAAATTATATATATATTTTTTTTTTCTCCAAATATTTCCCAAATTATATTTATTTGAGCAAGGATTTTTTTCCACATTATTTTCTATACTATTTATTCTTTTGGAGAAAGTCTTATTTTATTTCGGCTAGAATAAAAGCAGTTATTAATAAATTTAAAAAAAAACACTTTAAGGTCAACATTGTTCAATGAAACAATTCTTTAAACAAAATACATTTCATCATAATCAACAAAAATATTTCCTAATCTATATACAGTGCTCAGCATAATTGAGTACACTCCATTTTGAAAATGAATATTTTTCTCCATTTCTCTGTGAATGTGTTTTGGTGCATCAGAGATATTTATTGAAATAATATTTTAGTCACCAAACATATTTAGAAATTGAATGATAACAGAATTAAATTCAAGCAAAATATTGCAACCAAAAAAAATCAAGTAAATTTTTCAATTTATTTGCTTCTCTTGATTTTCCCTCTTTTTTAAAATGTGTATTTAATATTTTGCTATAATATATCAATTTAGATGTATTCGTTTTTGGACTGTTATCGTTAGTTATTTCGTTAGATGAGTTCCAGATTTGGCTTCAGTACTGACTAATCTAATGTATATGCACAAACATAATATTGTATAGCTTCCTAATAAAAATTTTAATTTAAAATTTAGATTTGTGAGGGGTGTACTTATATATGCTGAGCACTGTACACTTAAAATAAAAACAATTAATTTAGCCAGTTCAAAATGCAATTAAAATTAATATGATTTTTCTTACTCTGATCATTGCGAATGATAAAAAACATTCATGAATTTTGTGTATTTTCAGTTTAATTCCACCAAGGCAAGCGTTCAAGGACAGTTTTGGCAAAAACATCCCATTTCTGTTGTAAACAGATGGGGGCACTATCCCATATCTTCAGTATGCCTTTGATGCTTTCAGAATCTGGGCTGAAACTGATTTTGGCTTTGAATCCCACAAGAGCTGCTCCATATTTTAGTGAACGATCTGTATTTTCAGCTTCTGCTTAAACTGGAGGTTTGGAAACTCTCAGTCTGTGTCTGCATGTGTTTCCCACTGTGGCTTAACAGATCATGATTTCTTAACAGTCGTGATTTCTGACAATATCAGATTTTAATGTTGATTTACAGGAAAGGAGGAAATGAAACCTTATAGCATTATGGCTTAAAAATGAACGCAGTTGCTTTAGTATCACTAACAATGCGACATTTTAAATTCAGACCAAACCGGTAGTAAATTTAATATGATTTATTTATGATAAACACCACCCTGGGATTGGGAGCAATTAGATGCAAAGTAGTTGATTACTGTGAATAACAAGTAATACTATAAAAAATTTAAATGAAAAGTAAAGTAGGGGATCTACCTTCATTTTAATGTACACTAAATAAAATGAGGTTTGCTGTTTGTTCAAACTACTTATTTAAAATGAGCTGAAGCAACACAATTCTTGATTTTTTTTGGGGGGGGGGCACTTAATTGTATACGTTCAATCAACTTAAATTGATTTAAAAAAAAGTTAATTCCTTTCTGTTCTGTCAACACAAATCGATTGCATTTTTACGATGTAATTATACTTGCCTTAAACACTGTATATAAAGTCAAGTTACATACATACAGTTGAAGTCAGAATTATTAGCCCCCCTTTGATTTTTTTTTCTTTTTTAAATATTTCCCAAATGATGTTTAACAGAGCAAGGAAATTTTCACAGTATGTCTGATAATATGTTTTCATATGGAGAAAGTCTTATTTGTTTTATTTTGGCTAGAATAAAAGCAGTTTTAAATTTTTTAAATCATTTTAAGGTCAAAATTATTAGCCCCTTTAAGCTATATATTTTTTCTATAGTCTACAGCAGTGTTTCCCAACCCTGTTCCTGGAGGCACCAACAGTACATATTTTGGATGTCTCCCTTTTCTGACCCATTAACTTCAGGTGTTGGAGTTTCTTCTGATGTTATGATAAGTTTATTATGGTGTGTTTGATAAGGGAGAGGTAGAAAATGTGTTCTGTTGGTGTGCCTTCAGGAACAGGGTTGGGAAACACTGGTCTACAGAACAAACCATTGTTATACATTAACTTGTCTTATTACCCTAACCTGCCTAGTTAATCTAATTAACCTAGTTAAGCCTTTAAATGTCACTTTAAGCTGTATAGAAGTGTCTTGAAAAATATCTAGTGAAATATTATTTACTGTCATCATGACAAAGATAAAATAAATCAGTTATTAATAATGAGTTATTAAAACTATTATGTTTAGAAATGTGCTGAAAAAATCTTCTCTCCGTTAAACAGAAATTGGGGAAAAAATAAACGGGGGGCTAATAACTCAGGGGGGCTAATAATTCTGACCTCACCTGTAAATATAGTAATAAATATGTATAAAAAAATAAGAAATTAGTTTATGACAAAAGAAGATTTCAATTCAGAGAAATGGAGTATATATATTTGTTATTATTATTATTATGTTACATAAATCAATTTGTCAACTCAAGATTTATTTGTCTGACAAATACTGAAATGTTTAGAAAATGTGTACAGTATTTCAATATATGGTGTGTATAGAATACAGTGTCATTAATTTAAAACATTCAAAACGTTTTAATACATATATTGTTTACATTTTTTTAAATAAAGTTAAATGTTCCTGTTTGACTACAATTGAAAGAATTATTTCTTTTATTTTTATGCTTTGTGATTATTGTGTTTTGTTAATATTGAGTCATTACTTATTGAACTAAATTTATTCTAAGTTGTTATATATTAATTTTTCTTTAGCATAGTCCCTTTATTGGAATTAACCGCCTTCTAAATGATTAGTTAAATACAATTTTAATTATGTAATTAGTATTAATTAAATACTTTTTTTAAGTAACTTACTCAACACTGCCCCATTGTTGTTGTGATTTAAAGTGAGAGCTACGCTTTAATAAAAGTCATTACTGAGAGACAAAAATTTTCAACTTCAAATGTCTAATCATCATTAACGTTGGAAACAAGACCCCAATAATTCAAGATAAGCTTGGTGTTGTATTTCAATCTGTGCACTTTTTTATTGCAGATTCACAATCTTTTTCACATGTTTCTTCACAGCGCTGATTGAGCATTAACCAGTCAGGTTTTTGTTGAGCTTATGAACACATTGGCCAATCAGAAATGTTTAAATTAGTGAAAATGCTTATCATAAACAACAAAAATTTGATCACACTTTATTTTAAGGTACAATTCTTGCTATTATCAAACCATAAACGAATACTTTTAACTCAATAAAGTACTAATTTGCTGATTATTAATAGTTCAGGTAGTTTAAATAATGGGTAGGAATGTGATCTAAAATAAACCGCCTCAATAATAAGCTGGTAATAAGCCATTAGTTAGGCTAATATTTGGAATTGATACTTAAACCAAATGTTTTTCTATTCGTTCAATTTAAAGAACATTAATATTTATTGTTGCAACATCAACAGCAATAATCAACAACACATTAAGGAATTGGTTATTAGGAGATTAAGTTATTTTTTCTTTCACAAACAAAATGAAACCATAAATATCTGACTTTTTTTTTCAGCTTAATATTTATTCATCATCAAGGTTGGAAAACAAGACCCCAATAATTCAAGATAAGCTTAAAATGCTGCTGGATAGTGGATATATTACAACATGACTGAAGTTGAATGTGAAAGTGAAAGAAATGTCTGAATTCTTGGAGTTATCTTTCATTGTGTGTGCATTGCCTTAGAATCTTTTTCACAGATTTCTTCACAGCTCTGAGCATTAACCGATCGATTTTTGTTGAGTCTATAAACACATTGAGCTTAGATTAGCGAAAATGCTTAATATACACCAGTTAAAATTGATCACACTTTATTTTAAGGTGCAATTCTCACTATCAAAATGCCTTTTACCTCAATAAAGTACTAATTTGCTGACTATTAATAGTTCAGGTGGTTTAAATATTGGGTTGGGATGTGGAAATTGATCATACTATAAAATAAACAGCAAATAGCTTAATAATAAGCAGGTTATAAGCCAGTAGTTAGCTTAGATTACCTAAATGTTTTGCTAATCATTCAATTTAAACAACATTAATAATTATTTATTGTTACAATATCAACAGCAATCATCAACAATACATTAAATAATTGGTTATTAAGATGAATTTAGTTAGGAGATTAATTTAGTTGTTTTGTGTCATTAAACGCAATCGTTTTGAAGCCAAAAAGAAAACCGACACCATTTCCAATCTGTTTAAGCTAGCACCGATTAATTCATTTAGATTTATTATGGGTTTAGCAATCACATTTTAACCAATATATAAATAACATGGTTAATTTTAGTTTTTAGTTAATTTAGTTTTTAGTTTTTTTTTTTTTTTTGGGGGGGGGTGCAACTTAATTGTTCATGTTTAATCAACTTAAATTAATAAAAAAAACTATAAGTTAATTCCTTCCTGTTGTCTCAACACAAATCGATTGCATTTTTTTACAGTGTAATTATACTTGCCTTAAACACTATATATAAAGTCAACAGTTACATACATACAGTTGAAGTCAGCATTATTTGCCCCAGCATTAAATATTTCCCAAATGATGTTTAACAGAGCAAGGAAATGTTCACAGTATGTCTGATAATATTTTTTCTTCTGGAGAAAGTCTTATTTGTTTTATTTTGGCTAGAATAAAAGCAGTTTTAAATTTTTTCATATTTTAGCCTGAACGTTTTTTATGCGTTAACAATTTACAAATACAGTAAAAACAGGCAACAAACAAAAAATCCAAAGATAATTAAAATTCAAAAACAAAAAACAAAACAAAAGGAAGACATTCACAAGACGCCAAAAACAGATTCATAACAGCTAACAATAGACAGAGCTTTTACATTTTTTTACAGCTTTGAGAGACTTCATTAACAGAATAAGTTCGTTGACGAATACCTTGTATAAAGGAGGAGATTTTGAAAGTCTACATTTGTGGATAAAGAATTTAAAATAATAAAATTAATAAAATAATAAAATTAACCAAATTGTTAATTTGTTCATCACCGTTTTCAAAATAACAAATAATTTCTTTTGATTTCAATGTTATCAACATATTATTTTTAGCAGAATAATCAGAAAAACTGTCTTTCCAAAATAATTGCACACTCTGACAATCAACAAATAAGTGACATTCCTCACTGTTTTTACAAAATGAACATTCTTTCTCAATATCTAATAAATTTGGAAAGTAATACGTTGGTTGGGTATATTTTATGTAAAATCTTTAAATAAATTTCTCTTACTTTATTTGAAATGCTAAATTTGTATGGTAGCAGCCATGCTTTTCTCTAATTAACCTCCCATAATAACGAACTCCAATTAAAATGTCCCTCTTGGAATAACTTTTTTAATCATTAAATACTTGCCTAATGTCTTTGTTAGTAAATTTTTGTCAAATATACTTTTACTATTTATCAGGAAATTACATTCTTTATTTTCTATCTTATAATAGGTCAAATGACTGCACATTAATATTTCAACCTGAACTGGCGCCGATCAGCTGGTGGAAGTGACGCTTTCCAACATCCGGTTGTTATTGCGGAAGATCAGAAGGCTGATACTGAGAGTGATGCGCTGATTCTGGTAAGTTTCGGCTTCGCTTTGAGTCTCACTGTTGATTATTTTGGCTCCAGCGGCTTTGGTGTTTAATACCAACTTATAAACAACTTAACTCAACTGTGACGTATCCGACAGGTTGGTATAGAGAGCAGTAAGTGCTTAAGTTTTAGCTACAAGCATGTTTATCTTTCGATATCCGTGCTAAGTGAACGAATATAGTCATCAATATTAATGAGGTAGTTTGTGAATGTTAAGTAGTTGTTAATGAATGGTTGTTTGTTCAAGGTGGTTTTAATAAAGCGAAATTAAAATTAAGCTTGTTTTCTATTCGTACTGGCATCTGTAGCCTACATTTTTGCTACGTTCTTTGGTCATTATGTTAACTTCCATGGCTTTATTTATTAATTCATTAACTTTGTATTATTATTATTAACGTTATTCAGTCATTTTTCGCGGAACTTAAAACTTTACCTTCTGTCATAATCTGCATTTCATATGTATATGGTAGAGATTAATTGAGGTAAAGTTGGTTTTTTGTTCGCCCATTCGTTCATTTTAACGCCCCCTATATTGTTTACCACGCTAATTTGAATATTGAGCCTAAATTAGCATGCAAGTAGACTTTAAAACAACATTGGCACTATTTAATTGACTGAACAGTGTTGTGCTTTGATAGTCATTGGCTGCTAATATGATTCTGAATATGATATGAAAGTCTGAATGTGCGAATATTGAACCAACTTTACCTCAAATTAGAGATTACCTCAATGAACCATTTCAACATTTTTACTTGATTTACTGTAAACATATTTAAAATTTTAATTCAATGCTAAATGGGTAGTTTGAGAATTTGCTGTTAATTTAATCTACTCTAATAAAGTTTATTTCTCTTCGTTTAATGCCTGGGTCTTTAATGATTCATAAAATGAAAATTAATGGACACGCAGAGTCCAAAAAACGTATACAGGCAAAATTAAATTAATACACGTGACTCCTGACGATACATTAAGGTCTGTAAACAAAAGACTTGTACCCTGGACTAAGTTAGTTTGAACACATTCAGGACAGTTTGAATTCACAGTAGTAATGTTGTAAATAATGACTGAGGTAAGGTTGGTTTTATATTCACAACAGTGAAACAGTGAAAACTTGTAACAGTCCCTATATTGTTTACCACACTATTTTGAATATTTAGTTTGAAATCGCATGCAAGTTTGTCTTAAAAACAACATTAGCGCTATTTAATTGACTGTAAAAAGGCTGTACGTTGATTGCCATTGGCTGCTAATATGATTTCTTTATTTACAATTTGCAAATAATACTTTTCTGAAATTATATTATTAAGGAGAAAGTCTGAATGTGCGAATAAAGAACCAACGTTACCTCAAATTAGAGATTACCTCAATGAGCCATTCCAGCATTTTCACTTGTTTTACAGTAAACGTGATATATTTTTCTAATTTAATTTAATGCTAAATGGGTAGTTTGAGAATTTGCTGTTAATTTAATCTACTCTAACATAGTTTATTTCTCCTCGTTTAACGCCTGAGTCTTTAGTGATTCATAAAATGCAAATTAATGGACATGCAGAGTCCAAAAACACGTGACTCCTGACGAAACAGTGAGGTGTCTTAACACAAAGCTTGTACCCTGGACTAGTATGATCACATTTGGGACAGTTTGAATTCACAGTAGTAATGTTGTAAATAATGATTGAGGTAAGGTTGGTTTTATATTCACACATTTATTCATCCATTCATAAACAGTGAAAACTTGTGACACGGTTCCTATATTGTTTACCACGCTAATTGAATATTGGGTCTGAAATCGCATGTAAATTCGACTTTAAAACAACATTAGCACTCTTTAATTGACTGAACAATGTTGTACTTTGATAGTCATTGGCTTTTAATATGATTTCCCTATTTAGAATTTGCAAATTATATTTCTCTGAAATTATATTAAGAGGGAGAAAGTCTGAATGTGCGAATATTGAACCAATTTCACCTCAAATTCGAGATTACCTCAATGAACCATTCCAACATTTTCACTTGTTTTACCATAAACATTATATTTTAAAATTGTATTCAATGCTAGATGGGTAGTTTGAGAATTTTGCTGTTAATTTAATCTAATCTAAAATAGTTTATTTCTTTTTGTTTAACACTTGGGTCTATAATCATTCATAAAATGCAAATTAATGGATATGCAAAGTCCAAAAAAACATATACAGTCAAAATAAAATTAAAACATGTACATTGAAGTCTGTAAACAAAAAGCTTGTACTCCGGACTGGTATGAACACATTCAGGACAGTTTGTAGATTAAAGTTACAGTAGTAATGTTGTAAATAAAGATTGAGGTAAAAGTTTTGTTTACCACACTGCTTTGAATATTCACTCTGAAATCCCATGCAAGTATGCTAAACAACATTAGCACTATTTAACTGACTGTAAGCAATGCTGTATGTTGAGAGTCATTAGCTGCTAATATGATTTCTCTATTTAGAATTTACAAAAAAATACTTTTAAGTAAAGGGCACATTTTTAACCCCTTTTAGATGTAAGATGTAAGATAAGCTTTTGGTGTCTCCAGAATGTGTCTGAAGTTTCAGCTCAAAATACCCATCTGATAATTTGCTATAGCCTCCAGAATCTGCCCATTTTGGTGTCTTGAGTTCAGTGTAGCTGTTTTTGTAGCCTGTGGCTTTAAATGCAAATGAGCTGCTTCTCCCCGCCCACCATTCCCCTCTGCTTCTCATTATGCTTTACGTCAGATAAACAGCACAGTGAAAGAGACAGACTCGGATGAAGCTGATTAACTTCATTATACAAAAATGTGTCGTGTTCAAAGAACCTGAACAAAATTAGTTGAGTTTAAAACTGGTAATATTCAAATGGGCTTCTGAAATATTGATAAACTGTGCATTAGTTTTTCTACAAGATTTTAATTTAAGGTTTTTCAATTAAGAATTTCTCTCTTTTTTGTTCAGTTTTTGAAAACAGCACAGTTTAATTGTTGAAATAACACCAAAAACTTTAAATTCAAGCACTTTCAAGATCTTTGTACTTTCCAGGCCTTAAATTCATGTCTGAAATTTAAGTACTTTTAAGCGTGGGAACACTGGCATGCATATAAAATCTTTCCATACACTGACTGTAAACCAGCTCAAAAACCATTTAAATGCTCTTTGATTAGGTCATGTATTTCAGCCTGTTGTTTTGATCAATGCTTGAGTAAAATAGCAGCAGTATCTTGTTACAGATAACATTTTTTTCTTTCTTCTTCTCTGGTTCAGGGATGTGCTCGGGCTGCATGCAGTAATGCCGAGCGGCGTTGATTACAGCGAGTTGGGTGGAAGTCTTCCAGCCATTGCTTCTCTAAACGCCTCATATTCCCAGGCGTCCCTCTCCCTTCCCTCCCCGTATTATTCCCCGCTGCCCCCGGGAGAGAGGAAAGCCTTCTCAGATGTACGCCGGACCTTCTGCCTCTTTGTTACGTTTGATCTTCTCTTCATTACTCTGCTCTGGATCATTGAATTAAATGTAAGACGTTTACTCAATTCTAATCAATTGTGTGTGTGTGTGTGTGCGTGCGTGCGTGCGTTTGTGCGTGCGTGCGTGCGTGAGTGTGTACGCATGTGGGGTGCAGTTTGTACTTCCTTTTTTACTTTGTGTTCAGATCAGTTACTTTTGTACTTCCTCTGGTGGAAACAGAGCTGTGTGTAATTTGCATATTGTGAATGTATATTTAGTGTTTAACATGTGCATGCACGTGTATTTCTTGTAGCATCTAATTAAATATAACATTAAATATATTTATTGTAGTAATTATTAAATTATTTTTGTTATTTTCCGCTCTTTATTTTGTATCTTTAACACACGCACATCTATATGTATTGGTATTTTGTGAATATGATTATACGTTGTTTATACAGTAATATATAAATGTTTTTATATGTATAAATACTATTTTAATTAATAAATAATAATTTAAACAAATTATATAAAATTCAAAATGTTGTTTTACTCTCTGATAGTAAAAAATGTTCAAAAAAATGTATATGTTATATATGCATTGAAAAACAGTCAGGAAAAAGTGTTTTATGTAAATTCGGACCCCGAGTCCACATATATGGACATCATTTTGCTCTAAAAGTACATCATATCAAAAGATGATACTTAGGTTTTATTCTAATTAGGTTACAATAAGCCCAAACAGAAATAAAAAATGCATGTAAAAAAACACCTTGGGCCTTAAGAGGTTAATTAGGCTAACTAGGCAGGTTAGGGTAATTAGGCTAATTATTATATAATGATGGTTTGTTCTGTAGACTATTGAAAAAATATATAGCTTAAAGAGGCTAATAATTTTGACCCTAAAATGGATTATAAAAAATAAAAACTGCTTTTATTCTTGCTGAAATAAAGCAAATAAAACTTTCTCGAGAAGAAAAAATATTATCAGACATACTGTGAAAATTTCCTTCCTCTGTTAAACATCATTTGGGAAATATTTTAAAAAAAGAAGAAAAAAAAAAGATTCAAAGGGGGGCTAATAATTCTGACATCAACTGTTTATATGTGTGTGTATATATATATATATATGTATATGTATATATGTATATGTATATGTGTATATGTATATGTGTGTGTATATGTATGTATATATATATATATATATATATATATATATATATATATATATATATATATATATATATATATATATATATATATATATATATATTAGTATTTTGTGAATGATTCTACATTATTTATACAGTTTTATATAGTAATGTTTTTATATAAACAAATAAATATTATTAACTAGATATTAAAGTTTGAGGACAAACTTTATGGTGGCTTGAAAAGCCGAGTCTAAAAGTTTGAAGTCGTTTTAAAGTGTAAATAACTGAAGCAGTTTTTATAAAGTTTGAAACAGTCGGCATAGATAAGTACATTTATGTTAGCATGTTTCTAGTATAGATTGGCATGTTTCTTGGTAGGCAGTTGCTAGGTTGTTCTAAGTGCTTGCTAAGGTGTTGCTAGGCGGTTGCTAATGTGTTGCTAAGTTGTTGCTAGGCAGTTGCTAAAGTATTATGAGTGGTTGCTCATTAGCATGTTACTAGCATGATTCTAGCATGAATTACCTTGTTACTAGCATGATTCTAGCATGAATTAGCATGTTACTAGCATGTTTCTAGCATGAATTAGCATGTTACTAGCATGTTTCTAGCATGAATTAGCATGTTTCTAGCATGATTCTAGCATGTTACTAGCATGTTTCTAGCATGAATTAGCATGTTACTAGCATGATTCTAGCATGAATTAGCATGTAACTAGCATGATTCTAGCATGAATTAGCATGTTACTAGCATGTTTCTAGCATGAATTAGCATGATTCTAGCATGAATTAGCATGTTACTAGCATGTTTCTAGCATGAATTAGCATGTTACTAACATGTTTCTAGCATGAATTTGCATGTTACTAGCGTGATTCTAGCATGAATTAGCATGTTACTAGCATGATTCTAGCATGAATTAGCATGTTACTAGCATGATTCTAGCATGAATTAGCATGTTATTAGCATGATTCTAGCATGAATTAGCATGTTACTAGCATGATTCTAGCATGAATTAGCATGTTACTAGCATGATTCTAGCATGGATTAGCATGTTACTAGCATGATTCTAGCATGAATTAGCATGTTACTAGCATGTTTCTAGCATGAATTAGCATGTTATTAGCATGATTCTAGCATGAATTAGCATGTTACTAGCATGATTCTAGCATGAATTAGCATGTTACTAGCATGTTTCTAGCATGTTTCTAGCATGAATTAGCATGTTACTAGCATGATTCTAGCATGAATTAGCATGTTACTAGCATGTTTCTAGCATTAATTAGCATGTTACTAGCATGTCTCTAGCATGAATTAGCATGTTATTAGCATGATTCTAGCATGAATTAGCATGTTTCTAGCATAAATTAGCATGTTATTAGCATGATTCTAATATGAATTAGCATGTTGTTAGCATGATTCTAGCATGGATTAGCATGTTACTAGCATGTTTCTAGCATGAATTAGCATGTTACTAGCATGATTCTAGCATGAATTAGCATGTTACTAGCATGATTCTAGCATGAATTAGCATGTTATTAGCATGATTCTAGCATGAATTAGCATGTTACTAGCAAGATTCTAGCATGAATTAGCATGTTATTAGCATGATTCTAGCATGGATTAGCATGTTACTAGCATGATTCTAGCATAAATTAGCATGTTACTAGCATGTTTCTAGCATGAATTAGCATGTTACTAGCATGATTCTAGCATGTTTCTAGCATGAATTAGCATGTTACTAGCATGTTTCTAGCATGAATTAGCATGTTGTTAGCATGATTCTAGCATGAATTAGCATGTTTCTAGCATGAATTAGCATGTAACTAGCATGATTCTAGCATTAATTAGCATGTAACTAGCATGTTACTAGCATGATTCTAGCATGAATCAGCTTGTTTCTAGCATGAATTAGCATGTTGTTAGCATGATTCTAGCATGAATTAGCATGTTACTAGCATGACTAGCATGTCACTATCGTGTTGCTAGCACCTTTCTAGCAAGATTAGCATGTCAGTAGGATGTTAAAACTGTTAGCGTGTGTTAGAATAGCTAGTCACAGTCTCTGGGACAGTTGCTAGGGTGCTGAAATTGGTTGCTAGGGAGTGGCTAGTAAGTTTAAAGGTAATCAGTGATTGGCTGCTGACTAGACTGAGTTGAATGAGGCCAGACTCTAGTCTGTAGGACAGTCTGATGCAGAGTTATGAGCTCACAAAGGTTGATCCAATGTTAAGTCAATGGGAGTCTTTTACAATGGAAGTCTATGGGACAGTTGCTAGGGTGCTGTAAGTGGTTGCTAGGGAGTGGCTAGTAAGTTAAAAAGTCATCAGTTATTGGCTGCTGGCTAGACTGAGTTAAATGAGTCCAGTTAGAAGTCTGTAGGACAGTCTGATGCAGAGTTATGAGCTCACAAAATTTGACCCAATGTTAAGTCAATGGGACTTTTGGGATTTTTCTGGGTCGTTTTTTCGGAAAACCCAAGGTCGGATCAGTTAGAAAAGATATAGCAACCCGAGTCAGACCAGTTTGAAGGTTTGACGAAAGTTTGAAGTATGTAGCTTGAAAGGCCTAGGAGGAGATACACTTAGAAATTAGTCTCAGAAGAATAAGAAGAAGAAGAAGAAGAAGAAGAAGAAGAAGAATAACTAGATATTAAAGTTTGAGGACAAACTTTATGGTGGCTTGAAAAGCCGAGTCTGAATTAGCATGTTATTAGCATGAATTAGCAAGTAACTAGCATGATTATAACATAAATTAGCATGTAACTAGCATGATTCTAGCATGAATTAGCATGTTACTAGCATGTTTCTAGCATGAATTAGCATGATTCTAGCATGAATTAGCATGTTACTAGCATGTTTCTAGCATGAGTTAGCATGTTACTAGCATGTTTCTAGCATGAATTAGCATGTTACTAGCATGATTCTAGCATGAATTAGCATGTTACTAGCATGTTTCTAGCATGAATTAGCATGATTCTAGCATGAATTAGCATGATTCTAGCATGAATTAGCATGTTTCTAGCATGAATTAGCATGTTATTAGCATGATTCTAGCATGAATTAGCATGTTACTAGCATGATTCTAGCATGAATTAGCATGTTACTAGCATGATTCTAGCATGAATTAGCATGTTACTAGCATGTTTCTAGCATGATTTAGCATGTTATTAGCATGATTCTAGCATGAATTAGCATGTTTCTAGCATGAATTAGCATGTTATTAGCATGATTCTAGCATGAATTAGCATGTTACTAGCATGATTCTAGCATGAATTAGCATGTTACTAGCATGATTCTAACATGAATTAGCATGTTACTAGCATGATTCTAGCATGGATTAGCATGTAACTAGCATGATTCTAGCATGAATTAGCATGTTACTAGCATGTTTCTAGCATGAATTAGCATGTTATTAGCATGATTCTAGCATGAATTAGCATGTTACTAGCATGATTCTAGCATGAATTAGCATGTTACTAGCATGTTTCTAGCATGAATTAGCATGTTACTAGCATGATTCTAGCATGAATTAGCATGTTACTAGCATGTTTCTAGCATTAATTAGCATGTTACTAGCATGTTTCTAGCATGAATTAGCATGTTATTAGCATGATTCTAGCATGAATTAGCATGTTTCTATCATGAATTAGCATGTTATTAGCATGATTCTAACATGAATTAGCATGTTACTAGCATGATTCTAGCATGAATTAGCATGTTACTAGCATGTTTCTAGCATGAATTAGCATGTTACTAGCATGATTCTAGCATGAATTAGAATGTTACTAGCATGATTCTAACATGAATTAGCATTTTACTAGCATGATTCTAGCATGAATTAGCATGTTACTAGCATGATTCTAGCATGGATTAGCATGTTACTAGCATGTTTCTAGCATGAATTAGCATGTTACTAGCATGTTTCTAGCATGAATTAGCATGTTACTAGCATGATTCTAGCATAAATTAGCATGTTACTAGCATGTTTCTAGCATGAATTAGCATGTTACTAGCATGATTCTAGCATGAATTAGCATGTTACTAGCATGATTCTAGCATGAATTAGCATGTTATTAGCATGATTCTAGCATGAATTAGCATGTTTCTAGCATGAATTAGCATGTTATTAGCATGATTCTAGCATGAATTAGCATGTTACTAGCATGATTCTAGCATGAATTAGCATGTTACTAGCATGATTCTAGCATGAATTAGCATGTTACTAGCATGATTCTAGCATGGATTAGCATGTAACTAGCATGATTCTAGCATGAATTAGCATGTTATTAGCATGATTCTAGCATGAATTAGCATGTTACTAGCATGATTCTAGCATGTTACTAGCATGTTTCTAGCATGAATTAGCATGTTATTAGCATGTTTCTAGCATGAATTAGCATGTTGTTAGCATGATTCTAGCATGAATTAGCATGTTTCTAGCATGAATTAGCATGTAACTAGCATGATTCTAGCATTAATTAGCATGTAACTAGCATGTTACTAGCATGATTCTAGTATGAATCAGCTTGTTTCTAGCATGAATTAGCATGTTGTTATCATGATTCTAGCATGAATTAGCATGTTACTAGCATGACTAGCATGTGACTATCGTGTTGCTAGCACCTTTCTAGCAAGATTAGCATGTCAGTAGGATGTTAAAACTGTTAGCGTGTGTTAGAATAGCTAGTCACAGTCTCTGGGACAGTTGCTAGGGTGCTGAAATTGGTTGCTAGGGAGTGGCTAGTAAGTTTAAAGGTAATCAGTGATTGGCTGCTGGCTAGACTGAGTTGAATGAGGCCAGACTCTAGTCTGTAGGACAGTCTGATGCAGAGTTATGAGCTCACAAAGGTTGATCCAATGTTAAGTAAATGGGAGTCTCTTACAATGGAAGTCTATGGGACAGTTGCTAGGGTGCTGTAAGTGGTTGCTAGGGAGTGGCTAGTAAGTTAAAAAGTCATCAGTTATTGGCTGCTGGCTAGACTGAGTTAAATGAGTCCAGTTAGAAGTCTGTAGGACAGTCTGATGCAGAGTTATGAGCTCACAAAGTTTGACCCAATGTTAAGTCAATGGGACTTTTGGGTTTTTTCTGGGTCGTTTTTCGGAAAACCCAAGGTCGGATCAGTTAGAAAAGATATAGCAACCCGAGTCAGACCAGTTTGAAGGTTTGACGAAAGTTTGAAGTATGTAGCTTGAAAGGCCTAGGAGGAGATACACTTAGAAATTAGTCTCAGAAGAAGAAGAAGAAGAAGAAGAAGAAGAAGAAGAAGAATAATAATAAGTTTAAGATAGATAACAATATGCTGGCTTTTCAAGCCACCATAATAATAAGTTTAAGATAGATAACAGTATGCTGGCTTTTCAAGCCACCATAATTAATATATTATAATTAACTATACCATTAGATATATTTATTATTGTATTTATTAAATATTTTTTTAATAATTAGATGGTTTTAAATGTTGTTTTTCCAACTAATTTTGTATCTTCAACACACACAAACACACACACACACACACACACACACACACACACACACACACACACACACACACACACACACACACACACATAATTGTTTTTATATATAAATAATATATGATTGATTAAATAATTATTTAAATAAATAACAAATATATAAATATATTTTTAAAACAAATAATATTCCAGTGCGTATTTAAATATAATATTAAGTATATTTATCATAGTATTTATTAAATTATTTTAATAATAAATGGTTTTAAATGTTCTTTTCCCCACTAATTTTGTATCTTTAACATATAATACATAATAGTACTTTGCGTGTATGATTACACATTATTTATAGTTATGTAGCTTTTATATTTAGCTTTGTTGACATTTTTTATAAATAATAATAATAATAGCATGTTATGTAAATATGAGTATAATTCAATAATTCCAGACAAGTTTAGACAAGTACCTTTAGCTTTCGATGTATAAGCTAATCAATTTTTGTGCATTTAAAATGTTTGATATGAATTTTTTAAAGACCTGTAATCTCATTTGTCTTGTTTTTTTTATTTTAGATCAGTAAGAGTATATGGAACAGTCTTGAGAATGAGGTTGTTCATTATAACTTCAAGTCCTCCTTCTTTGATATCTTTGTAAGTATCACAAAGCAAATGATTTATTACTTAATGAGCCATAATGGGAAAAAAAACTGGTAGACTTTTTCTAATATATTTCCTTTACTGTAGATTTGATATAATGTTTGTAACGTCATTCGGTTCTGTCTAACAAGAATAAACAAATACAAACTTTACTCAACAGTGCTCAAGAATGCTAATCATTAACGTGTTCCAGTTTTTCTGTGTGTGTTAGTGTGTTTATTTAAAGCTCAAAGAGCTGAGGTGTTAGAAATTGAGATTCACAGTTTCTGTCCCTGTCGTCACCATCTTTATCACATGACATCAATTGATTTTAGAGTGGAAATGTTTGTGTCTTGTAGTCAGTTTTAGGTACCTTTTTTCATATAAAATCTTATCCTGACATGAAACGAGACAAACATATTTGGCTTTTAATGATCAGTCAAATTCTTAGTTTAATCTGTTTGTGGGTTTTTTTACATTTTGAAGTGTGTGTGGTAAAAAAATAATCGTTTTTTTTTTATTTGCTTGTTCTCAGCTTTTAGCTGTGTTTAGGTTTCTGTGTTTGCAGCTTGGTTATGCTGCATTTCGGCTGAGACACTGGTGGGTTATTGCGGTAAGAATGACTTACCATTCTTTAAATCTCACAATATGTTTTTTTCTTCTTATTTATTACATTATTTTTATCATATAATCACTCATTTATATGTACTAATATTATCTGATGTATACATTTTTTTTTATTCCAATTTGTGTTGAAATATGATTAAATTGGATTATATATTGTAATATTTTAATTCATATTTATAGAAATTTTCATGTAATTTAGTCTATTTTACTTTCACGAATAAACATAGGCCACAATAACAAATACAAATAAACCTTTTTACCCCTTCCCCTTGGCCCTTGAAATGAAGTGTGAAGCGGAAGGGCTTCAAATTTACTCGTAAGAATTAGGACAGCACTATAGCACCTGCACACCTCATCAAATGTCATCGCGATCTCTTGCTTCATATGAGATAAGACGATCACGACTGCTGTAGTTATTCCAGTTGTGTTATTTTTTGCTATTTATCTTCAGGAAATCAATGAAGGCATATATCATGTTATCATAATGAAATAATGTGGGAATAAGATCGTAATTGTATGGTGTATTTACACCTTGGCCATATTCATCTATGTAAATACACCAAAACAACATTAACATTATAGCAGACACTGTAAAAGCCACTAAACTTTTCTGACAGGGTAGCCCATTCGAGTGTCATCGAGTGACAGAATGTTGTGGGACTGCTGTACAGGAGTTGTATTATTATGATATTAATATTAGTAATAATTAATTATTAGTAATATTAGTAATAATATTAGTATTATTATGGATTATAGATAGCCTAATTAAGTTTTTTTTTGTTAGTGTTGTTTTTTTAATTGGTTTTTTTTTAACCACGACGGTAAAACATGAACGCAGATGATTAAATTGCATTAAATATTGTAATATTTCAATACATATTTATAGTAATTTTCATGTAATTTAGTCTATTTTACTTTGACACATAGGTCCAATCCTAATTCTACCCCTTACCCCTACCTCTCGTTTTGCACGTTCACATGAAGGGGTGGGGATGTCCCTATTCTCTTTAGCTTGAAGGCGTAGGGCTAAGGGGAAGGGCTAGATAGCCCTCGAAACTGAGATTTTCAGGACCACACGTAAAACCAAGGGGTAAGAAAATTTCCCAGAATACACTAGCCACAGCTGCACCCGGATGTCAGATGCACAAATTAGTATTTATTTTTTTGTCATTATTACGAGTTTTACAACAAACAAGCACATGTTTTAATACATTCATAACCACGTTTGTGTTTTACGTCGCGCTTAAAAAAAAAAAAAAAAAGATAAAATAAAAACCGCTAAATTACTCTATCAATAATCCCTAATAATAATAATAAATCCTGTATAGCAGTCCCACAACATACTTTCACATCTGACACTCAATGACATTCAAATACCCTGTCAGAAAAGTCTAGTGGCTGGGAATGAGCTTTTTACAGTGTCTGCTGTAATGTTAATGTTGTTTTCTTGTGTTTACATAGATGAATATGTCCACGGTGTAAATCACAGTACAGTTACGATCTTATTCCCACATTATTTCATTATGATAACATTATATATGCCTTCAGTGATTTCCTGAAGATAAATAGCAAAAAATAACACAATTGGAATAACTACAGCAGTCGCAATGGTCTTATCTCATATGAAGCAAGAGATCGCGATGACATACGATGATGTGTGCAGGCATTGTAGAGGTGTCCCATTTCTTAGAGGTAAATTTTGAAGCCCTTATAAAATAGAATTGGGATAAACTAAAGTATGACCATCATCTTATTGTTCTCTCCAATTTTTAGATTACTACTCTAGTGACCACAGCCTTCCTCATTGCCAAAGTCATCTTGTCAGACGTAAGATACTCCTTCAAGTGTTGTTTTCTTACCCGATTTATTAATTCTTTAGATAATCCACCTGCACAGCTTTCTGAATTATTCATATGTATTATTTTATTGATGTATAATAGAAAAACAAGTGGTCCCATTTCTCTCTGTTTTCTCAGTTGTTTAGTCAGAATGCTTTTGGCTATGTTCTTCCCATCACCTCGTTTGTGGTGGCGTGGCTGGAAACCTGGTTCCTGGATTTCAAAGTGCTCACGCAGGAGGCAGAGGACGAGAGAGGTCAGAAATATTTCATTTATTTTCCTCCCTTATTTATCAGGGGTAGTCACAGAGGAATGAACCACCAACTATTCCATATGTTTTACGCAGTGGATGCCCTTCCAGCCACCACCCAGTACTGGGAAACACCCATACACTCTCGCATTCACGCACACTCCTACACTACAGCAATTTAGTTTATGCAATTCACTTATAGTGCATGTCTTTGGACTGTGGGGGGAACCGCAGCACCCAGAGGAAACCCACGCCAACACGGGGAGAACATGCAAACTCCACACAGAAATGCCAACTGGCCCAGCCGGGACTCGAACCAGTGACCTTCAGGCGACAGCGCTAACCACTGAGTCGTAGAAAATTGTTGATCAAAGTGCTTTATCAATAATTCAGTCAAAGAAGCATCTGTTGAAGTCAAAGTGTTGCGTATTTGTAAATGTATGTATAGTTTAAGTTTGAAGTCCAGCATTTAGTTCAGAAGCATCTTTTTTTTTCTAAAGGCAAATGTATTTAAGTTGTTTCCAAAAAGACTACCACGTTTTTTTAGAACGCCAGCAGTGTGGTGTCGTTTTCTGGTGCGCAAAAACACTTCAGTGGATACACACCATTGCGCCATGTCTTAACAACACACGTCACGGAATAAAACGTATCTTTTCCATGTTAAAAGTAGTTTTTGTCTTAACTATTTATGATCGCAACACGCAACAGAACAGCATATACTATTATCACAATGACTATGTTTACATGGACATCAGTAATCAAATTATTTGCTTAATCTGAATAGTATGATTAAGGTGGTTGCATGTGTTGTGTTTGAATGTGCATTTCATGTTCCCGTTTTACATGTTATAGTACATATTTCAATCAATGTTATCACGCTACCATTAGACGCTAGTTTCCTCTGGCGTTTACGCA
The DNA here is from genome assembly GCF_903798145.1 of Danio aesculapii. Classification (NCBI taxonomy): domain Eukaryota; kingdom Metazoa; phylum Chordata; class Actinopteri; order Cypriniformes; family Danionidae; genus Danio; species Danio aesculapii. Next base: position 6,262,798 of record NC_079453.1, read on the forward strand.
ACAACAGTTCGTGTTAGTAATGGCAGCATATGTGATTTTGGACGATTCGTTTTTATTTTTGCGACAAGTTCAACTGCAGTTCATTTGTCACACTATGCGTGCAAACAGACTACGGTGGACACAAATTCTCAAGCAACAGGCCACCTCTGCCATTTTATTCACTACTTTCACAAGTCACTTCAACGTCAAGGCACTTCATAATGTCCAGTTTTTCCAGGATTTTCCGCATAGTTTCCTGCTCTCTTTCTTGAAGCAATTCTCATTTGTTTGTCGTCAAACAACTGCCATGTGTGCGTCATCGCAAAATGTAGCGAAAAGTACTACAAAACGGTAATAGTTTGATTTGATCCTTCAATTATTAAATTGATTTCTGTTTAGTTCGATTATGACTCAAGTCAGAATAAAGTCTTTGATGACTTTAATCTGACCTGAGTCATAATCGAACTAAACAGAAACCCCTGTTTACATAGTAGACCCTTAATCAGAGTATTCTCTTAATTGTTTTAAAATCAGAACATTGGTATCCATGTAACCATACTCAATGCTCACGCCAGGTTCAAATTATATGCTTTATTCAATGTTAAATGCTCTCAATGTGAGTTTGAATGCCATTTTCTGTGACATTTATTGCCATACTACTGAAAGCAGCAGCAGATAGTTCACCTCAGATCTTGACAATAAAATAACTAGCAGACAAAAAAGCAGTGAAAACTACAACATCAGTAGCCTTTTAATAATGTTAAAGAGGTTCAATTTGTATTAATTAGACTAAAATCTTTACCATTTTGTTGGGAGTGTAGTGGCTATATTTAAATGTTTCTGTCATGTCACGTTTGGTGCAGACAGCCAAATTGCTTGACGATAGAATCTTGACACATTGTGTGTTGCTGAGACACTGTTTTGTTTTCCTGTAGGCAGCCTGTAATGTTAGTCACAGTTTCCTGTGCCATCGTTTTTGTTAACCTGTTTATTACCATTCTAGGCTGTTAGAATTATGCTGTTTACACTTTAAATTAGGTTTTATTCTCTTTTGCTTACTCTGAGTGAGTTTTATTTTCAATGTGGGCGGACTGGAAACAAATTACAAGCTCTCAAAAGAGGAAGGAAAAACCCTGTTTTCTATGATATGTCATTTTAATAGTGCTGTGGTCACATAAAGTCACATTTACTGAGGGAAACTTGCTTATGTTCTGTTCTAAATACGCACATTCAGACTGTCACTGGTTTGGGAAAGTCCTTAAAGGCCCCACAAAATTAAAATAAAGTTGTTGTTTTTTTTAGATGTTTCTTTTAAGGATACCTATAAGCTAAATGTGTGCCAAAACAGTGACAATTTACGTTTCGAAAATATAAAACCGATATAAACATGTAAAGCTTGCAGTTTGTCACTTCCACCTAAATGGATTAATGATTTTTTCCATATCACTTCATACTTCCGTTTCTCATCAAAATCTTGACCAATCAAATGCTCTCTATTATCTGACTTGCCGCACCTCCTTCAAGACGCTTCTCATTTGCTTGTGCTCAACCACTCAAAGGCAAAGCAAGTTTATTTATATAGCACATTTCATACACAGTGGCAATTCGAAGTGCTTTACATAAACAAGAATAAAAGAGACAAGTAAAAATAAAATGGAAACAAATAATATAAAAACAGATGAAAACAGCGTAAAGACAGTTTTTCCATATTCCTAAACACCAGTGTATCATATTTTCGTATTTTACTCTTCTCCAACAAAATCCATTTTTCACCTAAAATGAACTTTACAGCTCTAATTACGTGCCCCCCAATTTCAACTTCCTTCTGGAAGTAAATCGCACAGTCCCTGATTTCTACCCCCTACCAGGAGTAGATCGCTTTAGCTAGCCAAACGTAATAAAAGGTCTTGATCTCAGCCAGACGCCAGTTACTTTAACCAGTTACTTTATTAGACGTCTACAACAGATTCGATTTTTCTGTATTGATGATCTGCCATTTTTTTCCTATCTGCAGTGTATCTGGCAGCGGTGAATGCGGCGTGTGAACCGGCTCCTCTCATCTGTCCTAGAGCAGTGTCTGACGGACAGTTTTACTCTCCACCAGAGTCCCTGGCAGGTAATGCCATTCACTTTCAATCTGTGCAGCTTGCTGTATGTATTGATTTTGTGCATAATGTTTGCATATGTCCTGTAGGTTCAGAGGACGATCTTGATGAAGAGGGTCTCGGCAGGAGAGCAGTAACAGAACAAGTAAATAAATGCTTGTTTTTTGTTTTATTTGCATGGAATAAATCAGAACATTTGCACATTTAATGAGTACTACAAGTTTTACACCGTAAAACTGCAGGTTAACTATGTCTATACGCTCACTGGCCATTTTATTAGGTACACCTTACTAGTACCGTGTTGGACCATCTTTGGCCTTCAGAACTGCCTTAATCTTTTGTGGCATAGATTCAACAAGGTACTGGAAATATTCCTCAGAGGCTTTGCTCCATATTGACATGATAGCATCCCGCAGTTGCTGCAAATTTGTCGGCTGCACATCCATGATGCGAATCGCCCGTTCCACCACATTCCAAAGGTGCTCAATTGGATTGAGGTCTGGTGACTGTGGAGGCCATTTGAGTACAGTGAACTCATTGTCATGTTCAAAAAACCAGTCTGAGATGATTCGTGCTTTATGACATATGGTGTGTTATCCTGCTGGAGGTAGCCATCAGAAAATGGGTACACTGTGGTCATTCTGACCCTACCATCCGAATGTCAGAGCAGAAATCGAGGCTCATCAGACCAGGCAACGTTTTTCCAATCTCCTATTGTCCAATTTTGGTGAGCCTGTGCAAATTGTAGCCTCAGTTTCCTGTTCTTAGCTGACAGGAGTGGCACTGCCTCAAGGTTGGACGTGTTGTGTGTTCAGAGATGCTCTTCTGCAGACCTCAGTTGTAAAGAGTCATTTGAGTTACTATTGCCTTTCTATCAGCTTGAACCAATCTGGCCATTCGCTTTTGACCTCTGGCATCAACAAGGCTTTTGCACCCACAGAACTGCCGCTCGCTGGATATTTTCTCTTTTTCGGGTTCAAAGTCACTTAAATCCCCTTTCTTCCCCATTCTGATGCTCGGTTTGAACTGCAGCAGATCGTCTTGACCATGTCTACATGCCTAAATGCATTGAGTTGCTGCCATGTGATTGGCTGATTAGAAATTTGCAGTAACAAGCAGTTGGACAGGTGTACCTAATAAAGTGGCCGGTGAGTGTATACTGTCCACCCTTTGGAATGACGATTATTGTGAAAAGCGCTATACAAATAAGCTTGAATTGAATTGTATTGAATCAGTCTGTGCAATCACTTGTTTTTTTTTTGTTTTTTAGGAAAAGGCGTTTGTAAGACAGGGGCGAGAGGCCATGGCGGTGGTGGAACAGATACTGACACAAGAGGAAAACTGGAAATTTGAGAAGACTAATGTATGTATGCATTAATAGTGGTAATTATTTGTTTACAGTTTTTGTAATCCGTATAATATGAAAATGTTTCATTTTTAGGAGCTTGGTGATGCAGTATATACACTTGAAATCCCGTTTCATGGGAAAACTTTTATTTTAAAGGTATTGTAAAATAATAAATTGTGTATTGTGAGAGCTTTTGTGTTTGTTATCAGCTTCTTACTGGTTGGTGTATTTTAGGGTCTTTTGCAATGCACAGCAGAGCTGGTGTATCAGGAGGTCATTTTACAGCCAGAGAAGATGGTGCAGTGGAACAGAACCGTGTCTGTTTGTCAGGTACACACATATTCACAGACTCCTTAATTAATGACAGCTGAAACACATGTTCATGGGAGGTGTGTTTTAGTAGAAAAAAAAACACAAATGCGCCACGCAAAATTTAAAAAAAATCATTGAATAAAAATACATTGATTAATTCAATGTACTGATTTGCTACTCTACTGCTTCTTCCGAGGCCAGATTTGTAATTGCACCGCCTCCAAGAGCTTTTTTTTAAGCTATGACCAACAAACTCTGAATCTTATCTAATGCTGTTTTATGGAATGCTATTCTAACTGATCAGACTGACCAGTGTTTCACAAACTGGACAATCAAATATACACCATTCATTCATTCATTTTCTTTTCGGCGTAGTACCTTTATTAATCAGGGGTCGCCACAGCGGTAATTAACCGCCAACTTATCCAGCATATGTTTTACGCAGCGGATACCCTATCAGCTGCAACCCATCACTGGGAAACCCATACACACTCATTCGCACACATACATACACTATGGACAATTTAGCCTACCCAATTCACCTGTACCGCATGTCTTTGGACTGTGGAGGAAACCCACGCAAACGCAGGGAGAACATGCAAACTCCACACAGAAACGCCAACTGACCCAGCCGAGGCTCGAACCAGTGGCCTTCTTGCTGTGAGGCGACAGCACTATCTACTGTGCCACTGTGTCGCCCCAGATATACAACAAATCATGTTAACTTAAATTGAGGGTATCAAAACATTTAAACAAACTCTTACAGAGTATATGAAAAGTTCAGATGCAAAAACCTCCAAGTGCCGTCAGAAATTTCCATAGAAAATTAGACTAATGTTTATGTCAAGTTATTTAATTTCAACGACCATGAAAAGAAAAAATTCTGTCATGAAATTGAAATTACTGAACCTACACACAGGAGCCTGGTAATGTAAATTTTTGAGGTAAATTTCAGATGGTATTTTGAGTTTTTTTGCATCTGAACTCTTCATATACTTTCATATGTTTCCTCCTTCAACCCAGTTCAAAACCTTCAGATTTTCATTTATCACAAGCAAAGCCTAGCCACTTGCTTATGGCGTGTTAGCATGTAAAGTTATGCTAGCAACATGGTTAAACATGCTAATAATATCTTAAAACATGTTGGAAACAATGGCAGTGTTAATTTTTAAAACATGTAAATGACTTGTTTATGTGTTTGCAACTTTTTATTCATACTAGGATTGTTTTAAAACATGGTAGAAACATGTTGGTATATGCTAGCATTCATTGTAGTTAAATCAGACTAACATTGTATGTTCAAATGTTGAAAAACAGGTTCATATTTATTTCCCTTTCAGCAAAATTTAAAATGATTTATCTGTAAAGCAGATTTATACGAGAGGATTTCTCAAGACCGCATAAAAACAGCCAAACCTTTCAATCTAGTTCAGAGGTGCCCAAACTCGGTCCTGGAGAGGCGATGTCCTGCAAAGTTTAGTTCCAACCACAATCAGACACACCTGTGCTAGCTAATCAAGCTCTTATGCTGCGGTCACACTAGAGTTTGTGCGTGTGAAATTCTGTTGTACGGTGCTGCAAAAAGGGTGGGATTAAATGAGATGATTAGACATTTAAAAAAGTGAGCGATTGCTCCATGTTTTAAATTCCTGTCCAGAGAGGTCATATTTTGATCTTCGATTGCACGCTTTGCACCGTATCGAACTGCAAACGTTCGCTTTCAACGTTTTCGGTCTGACGCATTCGTGTGCGTATGAATGAAAGTCTATGGGAAGAAAAGTGAAGCGTGACCGCCGTTTTACTAGGCTTTCTAGAAACACCCTTGCAGGTGTGTTGAGGCATGTTGGAGCTAAAATCTCCAGGAATTAGTTTGGACACCCCTGATCTAGTTATTATCAATGCTGAAAATCGTTGTCCTGCTTAATAAAGTTGTGGAAACCATGCTACAATGTTTTAGATGGAATGGAATGGAATAGAATAGAATGGAGAGTTCAAATGAACTGTATTTGAAATTTATTACAAACAAAATAACAGTAAATGCCTTTACTCTCACTTTTCATCAGTTTACTTTCTTACTGACCCCAAATTGTAGTTTATATTTGAGCAAAGTTCACCTTTAGACACTTTGTTTACTTATTGTGTAATGAACAGTAAAATAGATTTGTCAAACAGGCCTTCATCATATGGAAGACTTGGCATGTAGGGAATGTAGTTTGATCCCACCAAAAAATTGATAAGTAACCCCAAAAATAAAAATAACCACATCATTTATTCTTCCTCATGCTGTTTTAAAGCTTTGAGTTTCTTTCTTTGCTGGTTGCTGTTATCCACTGACTTCCATAGTCTTTTTTTCTACTATGGAAGTCAATGGGTGCCAGAGCAACCAGATTTTTCAAAATATCTTCTTGAAAGAGACATTTTTGGGTGAACTATTCCTTTAAATTAAGTGTTAAGTTACAAAACAAAATGTGTGCTCATATTGAATAGATTTGAGATTGCAAATGGACCCTTTTCACATTTCCGGGATTCTCAGCGTAAGTCGTGGTGAATGGGAGAGTACAACAAATAATTGTTTTACAAACCTATATGCCAATATAATAAAACAAAAACTGAACAATAGCGTTCTCAAGACTTTCAGAAAAAGGAAAAAATATAGTGTGAGACTGATAACGGCAGCCAGAAGAGAGAACAACGTCAAATTTACTGTCCTGCCCCCTATAGACTGCATTAGAAACACCTCGCATAAGCGGTAATTAGTTTTTTTAGTAATGTGATGCAGTGATGGTGTAATGCATCCAAAAAATACATATAACAGATGCACATTAAATGTTTTTTTAAAAATCTAAATATGAAAACCATCCAAGGATTTAAGATGCTGATGACCGTTAAATGCATCAAAACAGTCTTGTGAAAAGGGTCCATAATCCTCTGATTTCCATCCACAGATTTTACAGAGGGTTGATGACAACACAATGGTGTCATATGATGTGTCTGCTGGAGCAGCTGGAGGTGTCGTGTCTCCCAGGTGAGATGACTGTTTCCTGCTTTTCTCTAAGTTGAATCAATCCAAACAATGCTTTTACTCTTAATATGTAGCCATGTGAATGTTTCTACTAGTTGCAGAGAATTCAAAGTGTTTTATTTCTCATTTAGGGACTTTGTGAATGTTCGTCGGGTGGAGCGCAGACGAGACTGCTACATCTCTGCAGGAATGGCCACCAATCACAACTCCAAACCCCACCACAGTCGCTACGTCAGGTCTGCCGCATTCTCCGCCAATCAAAATGCAGAACTTGTTCATGCTGTATTCGAAATTGCCCCCTCATTTACAATTGATTACATTTATCTACTAATATAATCGACTTGAAATAGTCGATGAAACAAGTGGGTGAATTTGTGCAGTAGAAGGAATGATGTTTTGTTCGTGCTTTACTGGTTTATAAAGGATTATATTTTAAACTTCTAGGTCAGAATTATTTAACACTCTGTGACTTGACTATTAGTAGGGCTGCTCGATTATAGGAAAAGTCATAATCACGATTATTTTGGTCATAATTGTAATCACGATTATTCAAAACAACTACTGTTGAAGTCAGACTTATTAGCCTTTTTTTTAATGAATATTTTCCAAATTGTTTAACAGTGCAAGGAATTTTTCATAGTATTCCCTTTATATTTTTTTCTTCTGGAGAAAGGCTTATTTGTTTTATTTTGGCTAGAATAAAAGCAGGTTTAAATATTTTGAAACCTATTTTAAGGTCAATATTATTAACCCCCTTAAGCAATATACTTTTGATTGCCTGCAGAAGAAACTACTGATAACAATGACTTGCCTAATTAAGCCTTTGAATCACACTTTAATCTGAATGCTCATATTTTGAAAAATATCTAGTAAAATATTATGTGCCGTCATCATAGCAAAGATAAAAGAAATCAGTTATTAGAAATGAGTTTAATAAAACTATTCTGTTTAGAAATGTGTTGAAACTCAGTGCAATAGCCTAGTGGTTAGCGCACTGGCATATGGTGCAGTAGCACTTCAAGGCGTCCCGAGTTCGAATCCCGGCTCGTGGACATTTCCCATCCCTACCCCCCTCTCTCTCTCCCACTTCGCTTCCTGTCGGTAAAACTGTCCTATCCGCTTAATAAAGGCAAAAAGGCCAAAAATAAATCTTTAAAAAAAGAAATGTGTTGAAAAAAAATCTTTCCATTAAATTGTGGGTAAAGGGACGCTAATAATTCAGGAGGGCTAATAATTCTGACTTCAACTGTATATATAGTTATTTTCCTCCCTGTAAATAAGGAAAGGGAAATAAATACAATATACTAAAAATATAAATCAAACTGTGCTTTAAGCATCTTCACTGTAAGTAAAAACTTTAATTATAGCTACAAAAGTCCTTCAGTCTAGAGCAGTGAGTGATTTTGTCCTTTTGTTGTTTGATTAATAATAAAACAGTCGGCAGCAGGAATATTGCGCGCTGTCACTTTAAGAGCAGTGCGGTTCTGATTTATGGTTTCACTTTCACATGTCTTTTGATTCTCAACTCGTTTGTTTATTACACAAATGAGGGTTAATATGAAAAATCACTAAACACAGCGTTTTGACACCTATTTGACCATTAAAGCACTCACATTAAGATGACTTTAGATGTGTGAGCTCTGCTCGTCTCTGAGGCTGAGCGCACACACACAACAACATGTGATCTCATTCACTCTTTTAAAAACATGAATGATTCGAATGTACATCAATGAAAGATGCGCATCCAGAGCTGCAAAAGTTCAATTACAGCACATGCTTTTAGTAATGTTCACGTGAAACTGAGCTTAGCAAAGCAACAAATGTGTACAGCTGGAAAGGGGGCGGTATGTGATGGAATTATCATTTATCTCCATTAATGTTTTTTTCAGAATCGTTAGAAGTCAAATCGAAATCGAAACAGAATTTTCGATTAATTGCACAGCCCTATCTATTAGTAATGAAAAAAATTTATTTGTGGCATGCATACAAGCATTGCTTTATTCGTTAATTTTCCTTTGCCTAGTCCCTTATATATCATGGGTCACCTATATCATGGGTCACCACAGTGGAATGAACTGCCAACTATTCCGGCATATGTTTTACACAGCGGATGCCCTTAACCCAGCACTGGGAAACACCCATACTCACACACACAAACTCATACACTATGGCCAATTTAGTTAATCCAATTCACCATATAGTCTTTGGACTGTGGGGGAAACCGGAGCACTGAGGAAACCCACGCCAACATGGGGAAAACAAGCAAACTCCACACAGAAATGCCAACTGACCCAGCCGGGACTCGAACCAGTGACCTTCTTGCTGTGAGGCTACAGTGCTAACCACTGAGACACCGTGCCACCCAGCATTGCTTTAATTAAATAATATTTTATTTTGGAACATACACCAATACGCTTTCGATGCCATCTTGTGGTCAGACATGTAAATTCATTTGGCGAACACTCACAGTGCATTATTGGTATTTTCTAGTCCTCAAGTGTACATGGATTCTAAGCTTCATTATAGTCCAATTTGTATTCCCTTCACTAATCACTCGGATGGACGTCATAGATTAAGTTACACAAGTGTGCACTATTGGCAGTGGTATAAAGTAACTAATTACAAATACTCAAATGAGTAATTTTTCTCAGGAATTGTAATTTACTGAGTAGTTTTAAAATGTGTACTTTTACTTTCCCTTGAGTACATTTTTAGTGCAGTATCTGTACTTTTACACCCCTATTTTCCTTCAACCTGCAGTCACTACTTTCCTTTTTTTGTCTATCGGGATTAGAAAAAAGTCCTGTAATTCCTGTTCAATCAAATTGCACATAGAAGGTAAATCTCATCATAATGAACTACCTCAAGACATGGGGGCTTTATAATTGCAGAAAACTGTTTGGAAACATTAAAAGTGTCCAAGAAGATGTCCAAAATCTTTACACGCATTGACCCAGACACTGATGCATGTCACTGATCAGAAGATGACAGATGTTCACTGTATGATGACCGAATTGGCCTTAAACACCCAGCAGGCACAAGACATGACGTCAGATTGACATTGTAGCCTAACGTCTTAGGTACGCTGCATTTTGTTTGGAAATGAAAATCAGGTGGACATCAGAACTCAACGTCAGGCCAACATCAATATCCATTTTCAAATGTAAAACCAACCAAATATCATCATCTAATGATGTTACAGCTTGACACTGTGTGGACGTTACCACTATGACCGCTATCAAATGTTGGATTTTTGTTGCCATAACTGATGAATAAATGTCTGTATTTGACATCAATATGACGTTGGTTTAAGATGTTGGCTCGACGTTGGATTTTGGTCACTTTCTAACGCAACCTAAAATCAACCAAATATCATTGTCGTTTGACGTCATTTCTGGACATCAAAATAACGTTGTCCTTAGATGCTGACTAGACATTGAGTTTTGGTCACCTGACATCACAACCTGAATCTAACCTAATATTAATGTGATACGACGTTGTGTGCCTGCTGGCCAATAACTAAATACACTACAGAATATTACGTTTACACACAAACATCAAACATGCTAAATTACATGTAAATGCATCAGCTTTTTACAGCGTCATACTCACTACTCCCTACTCTTGAGTTCTTTTGAAAGGGCTACTTTTTACTCATACTTTGAGTAATATTTACAACAGATACTTTTACTTGCACTACATTTTTAGGCAAGTAACGGTACCTTTACTTGAGTATGATTTTTCAGTACTCTTTTCACCACTGACTATTGGTAGAACATCTGAATTGGTTTAAATAGAATGCCGTAAACTAATGGTCTCAATTCCTGAAGGGCCGCAGCTCTGCATAGTTTAGCTCCAACCACCTCCAACTCACACCTGCTTAATAGTGTCTAGTAGTCTTGAACACCTTGATTAGTTGGATTAGCTGCGTTTGATTAGGGTTGGAGCAAAACTGTGCTGAGCTGCGGCCCTCCAGGAATCAAGACCTATGCCCTAAACCCTTGAAAACTTAGGAACTACGCTGTTGTGATGTCACAATTGCATCGCATTGCATTCGAGAGCATGGGACATATGAAGCCAACTCCCTCCCTCAGTCAAAATCGAGGGATACAGGGTATGTCAATGTAAATCTAAAAGTGGACTGGAATGTAGTCATAGACTTGTTATTGCTAAGCATTATGGGATTGATTGAGTGCACTTGATCACGTCCACTATGGTTTCAGACACCACTAGAAATGGCTTCTAACTCGAGGAGTGCACTATTTAAGGGTATAGGGGGTGATTTTGGATACAGCTTCTCTCTGTGTGAAGAAGAAACATTATGAATGGGTTCATTTTGAGTCAAGCCAAATCAACTGTGTGAAAAAGAACAAGATTGAACTGATGTCTGGGCAAAATGTTATGTTATCTGCTGTTGTGATGTCTAGACTTTTAATTGATTTGACTTTCTAAAGAGTCATTAGATGATCTTGTCTTGTCTTTTTTTAAACTGAAATGGGGTAACAATGGAGCATTGTGCTGTTTTAGAATAGCTTTTTAGGCATTTCTTATAATTGTTTTAATTTAGAAATGTTGTATTTTGAGTCTGTTTTGTCATTTTGTAATAAAGAGCTATTTTAAATCTCTCTGTGTTTCAGAGGGGAGAACGGTCCTGGTGGATTTGTGGTGTTGAAGTCCAGCAGTAATCCTTCAGTTTGCACCTTCATCTGGGTTCTCAATACAGATCTTAAGGTAAGACTAGCAAGAGTACCACTTATTTGTGAAGTTTTAAACTATTTAAATGCACTGATAATAAATGGTTTTTAATTTGAAAAAGTGTATTGTTTGTGCGATTATTTCTTTTTTTTTTTTAATTTATTTATTAATTTTTTTTTCACATAATTGTGCAGCTCCTGCAAATCATCCAGATTTCATATTCAGCTAATGGATGATAAAATCTAGTCTCTGATGAAATCTATTAGACATACTGAATTTTCCAGAATATAAGTCATGTTTTATCATTTAAAACATGCTGTGACTTGTATTTACAAAGCAGCTTATACTGTATAATAAAATGAACGCTAAAATATAGTAAATATTTCACACTTGACTAGTTTCAGTTTCACTTTAAGTCTGTATGCATTGGAAAAAACAGTTTATAGTGAATGATACTAGAATTTCAGTTTTGTAACTCTTTGTGTTCTGAATGTTGTTGAAGTATTACCGATTTGTTGTGGAGTGAGGGGAAACTGATATGTATGTTTATGTCACTGACACTGTATGATTTGTCTGTGAATTATTCTCCATTGAACCACATCTAGAGGATTTTTTTAGAATCAGAGCTGTGATGAAAAATTGTTCTAGAAATCAATTCTGCATTGATTCTGACATTAACAAAAAGCTGTTAGCCTAGAGCACCCTCTGTTGTTTAAAAACTAGCCTAGAGTGCCGTCTGCTGTTAAAAAATAACCTAGAGTGCCCTCTGTTGTTTAAAAACTAGCCTAGAGTGCCGTCTGTTGTTTAAAAACTAGCCTAGAGTGCCGTCTGCCGTTCAAAAACTAGCCTAGAGCACCCTCTGTTGTATGAAAGCAAGCCTAAAGTGCCGTCTGCCATTTAAAAACTAACCTAGAGTGCTCTCTGTTGTTTAAAAACTAGCCTAGAGCACCATCTGCTGTTAAAAACTAACCTAGAGTGCCCTCTGTTGTTTAAAAACTAGCCTAGAGCACCATCTGCTGTTAAAAACTAACCTAGAGCACCCTCTGTTGTTTAAAAACTAGCCTAGAGCACCATCTGCTGTTAAAAACTAGCCTAGAGCACCATCTGCTGTTAATAAGCAACATAGAGGGCCCTCTGTTGTTTAAAAACTAGTCTAGAGCGCCGTCTGCTGTTTAAAAACAAGCCTAGAGCACCATCTGCTGTTAATAACTAACCTAGAGGGCCCTCTGTTGTTTAAAAACTAGCCTAGAGCGCCATCTGCTGTTAATAACTAATCTAGAGGGCCCTCTGTTGTTTAAAATTTAGCCTAGAGCACCATTTGCTGTTTAAAAACTAGCCTAAAGTGCCATCTGCTGTTTAAAAACTAGCCTAGAGTGCCGCCTGTTGTTTAAAAACTAGCCTAAAGTGCCCTCTTTTGTTTAAAAACTAGTCTGGAGCGCCATCTGTTGTTTAGAAATTGCCTAGAGTGCCGTCTGCTGTTAAACTAAGCTCAGAATCTATTTCTCGAACAATTTTTCACCACAACTCTAGGTTAAAACCACCTAGCAAGTCCTTAGTAACACGCTAAAAAAATACAAAAATTCTCAAATATTCTACAAAGTATTTATTTATCAAAAATAGATACTAAACATATAACTTTATAGTTATTGTACATTTATTATATTATTTTATTTACAGGGTCGCCTCCCACGTTACCTCATCCACCAATCTCTGGCCGCCACTATGTTTGAGTTCATGTCTCACCTCAGGCAGCGTATAAATGAAGTCCACATCTCCTACCGGTGACCTACTGACTTTGACTCTTTACCTAAGCACAGTTTACATCGTGGTGACTTCAAAGTACACACTGTGCCATATTCATCCTCCTGTGCGAACAAGAGTCGTCATGAGGAGTCGTCCCCGTTACATTTGACCGGTGGGACATTGTTACGGTTAACTGCGTCTTCGAAAATCTGGCTGCTCCTTATACTGACATTAAAGTTGATGTAGATGTACTACAGGAGCACATGAGGTCATAACGCAAATGCCACAGGAGCCGGAATCATGCAAATATAAGGAGAAATGCATGTGTTTCTAATATCAGGTGTGCCTAAAACTCACTGTCGCCCCCTAGTGAACACGACTGAAGACTGGGATGCTTTCTAGATGAGATTCTGAGCCAAATACGCTGTGGTTTCTCATTCTGCTTTTACTCGGGCCTTAATCAAGCACACACAGTCATACTAATTAATTTTTGTTATATTACATATTATGTTTTGCAATTTGGCTCTTGTGGCCAATCTTTGCTGTATTAGATTATTAAATATTAGAGCATTCATCTGTAGCGTATATATATAATGGTTTTCATTTGACACATGATTATTAATTTAACTATGCATACTGTTTCGTTTATGTAATGTTGTCTAAAACCCGATGACTTCTACCAAAAACATCTGTTGTGGTGTTCATGAAATGCACTGCAACATCATTCTGCTTCATTTTAAACAAGAAACTGGTGCAAAGCAGCTTAAAGTTGATTTGTAATGAATATAACAGGCCTTTTGTTGAAATATGTGCAGTTTTTTTGGTTATCGCATGTTGGTTTGTGTTCTCACAGAGCATTACTGTCAATATTTTATTGGTTTTAAACTCATGTTAACCACATTTATGCACAAACAAGGAAGTAAGGCGTAGTCACGAGTTGTTCTGTTGGTTATAGTGTCTTATAGAAACGCCACTAGTAAATTGTGAACGTGTCCTTCATTAATGGATGCCTTGGATCAAGCAAACAATGCGTTTAATAAAGAGAAAAGACACTCTTACAGGGTATTGGATTTCATTTTATCGGCTTATCAGATTACGTCGATTTTATTTGCCCGTGTGTTGGTTTGTACTTGTGTGCCTTTGTTACGGTTTGTGATCGCTTGCATCATTTGTTTTATTTCATGATCTTTTTATTGACTGTAACCACATTTCTTTGTGCAGAGCCATTTTAAATGGCTTGAAGTCGCTTGTGATTCAGGTTGTGTGCGAATGTTATTTTTATACTGATTTGCATTAATATGAAGCTATACCGAATTCTGTCATGTGATTCAGAAATCATGATTTTTAGAAATCGACGTTTAATAAAACTAACAGACAGTTACTATAGTGTCTGTCATCTGTTATTGGGAGTGATGGAAGAAACAGATTTTCAAAGCTTCGTAATTTAATCAGTTGCTTTTTTTTTTTGTTTTTAAATGATTCATCGTTTTGAAGCGCCACCTGCTGGTGAAGCCATGTAAATGCAATAAAACTCGTTTTTTCAAACACTGTTTAATTGAAAGTATAGCCTATCAAATACCAGGGTTTCTGCGGGGTCTTAAAATGTTTTAAATCTCAAAATCCAAATTTTAAGCCTTATAAAGTCTTAAATTTAATGAAATATTGTGTTGTAGGTCTTAAATCTTTTTTTAAATAGGTCTTAATTTTTCTTTGTTCATGTATTGCTACTCAATCTGGCCAAAACCCAAACAATCGCCAACAATAAATCTCAATAAAACTTTTATTTTAAACAGTCATTTTTAACTATTTATCATAATGGTTTAATTATTTTCCTTACAGTAACATTTGTTTAAAAGTTCTCTATATATATTTACTGCTGAGGACACCGACCTGGACAGATCGTTGTGCGTAGATTTAGTTTATTATAGATTCCCAGTTCTGGGAAACACCCATACACTCTCATTCACACACACACACACACACACACACACACAAACAAACAAACAAAATGACTCATACACTACAGCCAATTTTGTTTATCCAATTGACCTATAGCGCATGTCTTTGGACTGTGGGGGAAACCAGAACCTGGAAACTTCACACAGAAATGCCAACTGGCCCAGTCAGGACTCAAACCAGTGATTGCTGTGAGGTGACAGTGCTAACCACTGAGCCACCGTGGTGCCCAATTTGAATTTTTAACAATTGAGTGATTCTTGGACTCCAACTTTCTGTACTATAGGATTTTCACAAATCTAAATGTCTGGTTTTGAATTTTAGAAAATTAAATTTGATGTTCAGAATTTTATTCATACAATCATTCATTTTCTTTATTAATCAGGGGTCGCCACAGCATAATGAGCCGCCAATTTATCCAGCATGTTTTATGCAGTGGATGCCCTTTCAGTCGTAACCCAACACCAGGAAATGTTCAGAATTTCTTCACTTTGAAAACTTGAAACTGTGTAAAACATGTTGGATAAGTTGCCGGTTCCTTCCACTGTGGTGACCCCTGATAAATAAGAGACTAAGCCAGAATGAATGAATGAATGAATTTGATGTTCAGAATTTCTTCATCTTGAAAACTTGAAACTGCGTAAAACATATGCTGGATGAGTTGGCGGTTCATTCCGCTGTGGCGACCCCTGATAAATAAAGGACTAAGCCAAAGGAAAGTGAATGAATTAATTAATTAAATTACAATTGTTAATAATTCAAATGAATACTATTCAAACTCAGATTTTTCTTGGCATATTTTAAGCTCCATATACTGTAGTTCACCCAAAAACTTTGTTTACACACCCTTGACGTGTTTCAAACCAGTTTCTTTTTTCTGTTGAACACAAAAGAATATATTTTGAAGAAAGTTGTAAATCAATGACCCCCATAGAAAAAAAAATTAATACTAAGGAAGTCAACGGTAAAACGTTTTTCAACATTCTTCAAAATATCTTCTTCTGTGTTCAACAGAGGGAAAAAAACAAACTAGTTAGGAAAAAGTCAAGCATGAGTAAACGATGGCAGAATTTTATTCTTTCAAATCTAATAAAATGTTGACTTTTACACCTTATTTTAGTGTGTATAATTAGAATTTACATTAAGAATGAGTGTATTGGCTCTTGCTGGCTTTTCTCATCTCTTTAAAAACATCCTGATATAATCACAAGGATGATTATTTGTATGTCTTTCGAGACAGCGAGAGCCTCTGGCAGAGAGAGTTGTGCTCTGTCCACCATGTGATTAAACACAGCCTATGAGCCTCTCACATGAGGATCACACATCAAACACTTCTCTGTTTCCCTCGCCTTATCAATTCAGAGCGCTGGAATTTTCCTTGGTTCTTCTGTCGATGCAGTTACATGTTTTGTGATCCTTATGCATTTGCAGGCTTATCGCTGCAAAGACTGCATATGTGAGAGGAAAACATCCCGCTGATTTAACCTGGCAGGTACAATTGAGGATGTGAAGTGTTTGTAAGTCCTCAGACTGTAAAATTAAACAGCACATCTTGTATATGCATGGCAAAATGCTTGAATGTCAGTTTAGTTCTGGAATTTTGGGACTACAAAGCGAAAACTGAAATGATCACCCCTTTTTATGATCCTTGACTGCTGATAAAACAAACAGTACATTCCTTTGTGTTTATGTTTTCTAAAACAAAAGAGACATAATTATGCTAATAAACGAAATAAATAAAACAAAACAAAATCTAATTTGTACAAATCTGAAATAAGTTTAAGCACTAAAGGAACTGGAATTAATTAAAACTGAAGAGTAATTCATCCTAAATAATATTATAATACTATTTTCTAACACTTATTATGAAATAAAATATTTAAAAAAGTATACAGTGCATCCAAAAAAGTATTGATAGCGCTTCACTTTTTCCACATTTTTTTAATGTTACAGCCTTATTCCAAAATGGATTAAAATCATTTATTTCCTCAAAATTCTACACACAATATTCCATAATGACAGTTTGAAAAAAGAGTTTATTAAATTGTTGTTATTAAATTTATTAAAAATAAAAAACCTGAAAAATCACATGTACAGAAGTATTCACAGTCTAAATTTAGTTGATTGGACATGATTTGAAAAGGCATACACCTGTCTATAGAAGGTCCCAGGGTTGACAGTGCATGTCAAAGCACAAACCAAGCATGAAGACAAAGGAATTGTCTGTAGACCTCCGAGACAGGATTGTCTCGAGGCACAAGGCTGGGGAAGGTTACAGAAAAATTGCTGCTGCTCTGAAGGTTTCAATGAGCACAGTGGCCTCCATCATCTGTAAGTGGAAGATGTTTGGAACCACCAGGACTCTTCCTAGAGCTGGCCGGCCATCTAAGCTAAGTGATCAGGGGAGAGGGGCCTTAGTCAGGGAGGTGATCAGTAACCCGATGTTCACTCTGTTTGAGCTCTAGCGTTCTTCTGTAGAGAGGGGAGAACCTCACAGAAGGACAACCATCTGTGCAGCAATACACCAGTCAGGCCTGTATGGTAGAGTGGCCAGACGGAAGCCGCTCTCCACCTGGAATTTGCCAAAAGGCATCTGAAGGACTCTCAGACCATAAGAAACAAAATTCTCTGGTCTGATTAGACTAAAATTGAACTCTTTGGAGTGAATGCCAGGTGTTATGTTTGGAGAAAATCAGGCACCGCTCATCACCAGGCTAATACCATCCCTACAGTGAAGCATGGTGGTGGCAGCATCATGCTGTGGGGATGTTTTTCAGCAGCAGAAACTGGAAGACTAGTCAGGATAGAGGGAAAGATGAACGCAGCAATGTACAGAGACATACTGAATGAAAACCTGCTTCAGAGCGCTCTTGACCTCAGACTGGGGCGACGGTTCATTTTCCAGCAGGATAATGACCCAAGGTACACCGCCAAAATATCAATGGAGTGGCTTCACAACAACTCGGTGAATGTCCTTGAGTGGCCCAGCCAGAGCCCAGACCTAAATCCTATTGAACATCTCTGAAGAGATCTGAAAATGGCTAGACATCGTCGCTTTCCATCCAACCTGATAGAGCTTGAGAGGTACTGCAAAGAGGAATGGGCAAAAATTCCCAAAGACAGGTGTGCCAAGCTTGTGGCATCATATTCAAAAAGACTTGAGGCTGTAAATGCTGCTAAAGGTGCACCAACAAAGTATTGAGTAAAGGCTGTGAATACTGATGTACATGTGATTATTCAGATTTTTTATTTTTAATAAATTTGCAGCAATTTCAACAAATCTGTTTTCACATTGTCATTATGGAGTATTGTGTGTAGAATTTTGAGGAAATAAATGAATTTAATCCATTTTGGAATAAAGCTGTAACATAAAAAAATGAGGAAAAAGTGAAGCGCTATGAATACTTTCCAGATGCACTGTATGTATATATATATACATATATATATATATATATATATATATATATATATATATATATATATATATCTATATATATATATATATATATATATATATATATATATATATATATATATATATATATATATATATATATATATATATTCTAGTTTTTAATGCTTTTATCATTTTGAACATTTATCAAAGCATGAATAAAAATCACAATAAATTCTAAATGATTCCAAATGAACGCTGACCTGCTGTTCCACATTTCTTAAGTCTGCTATTTATCAGTCTGATTATTTAGCCAGCGTTCGCAGGAGCTTTAGGATTATTGGTTTTCATAAGAATATGAAGCAACCGTGTTACATAATCTCTATTTTTACTTCCAACCTGCTTCGTTTTTTCACTATAACTCTTTCCAAATCTTGGATATATGCAGTGAGAAACTGAGGCTGAAATCATTCGCAGAGGTAAAAGCACATTTGTGTTTGGGGGCTGCGGGACGAGTGGCTTTATTTAGAGGTCTGTGATGGCCTCAGGTCACACAGCTCAGACTCATGACCAAACTGTGATGTTATTCATTCTAGAGAGAGAGACCGGGACGCTTTAGTCGCTCTCTGGGTCCCAAAAGATGCTCGACTTCTGAATAACTGAAAATCGCATTTAGACTTGATGGATTCAGCATTCCACCAGTTATTGGGGTGAGTAACTTAATACGGTTTTGATTCATACTCGACAAATTGCTATTCTGAGGGACGAGGTTTATCTTAAAAAGCTTTTTAATCGTCTTCAGAAATCGTACCTTTGCACTGTGAGAAGCAGGGATGTTGTTTAATGCTCATCTTGCAAATGTGAAATCTTCTGTGGATCTTCTAGTGTTGTATTTTGAGGATGGGAACCGCCTTCAAGAAGTTTTGCATCAAATTCTGCTGCTGCTGCTGCTGTGAGGATGAAGATGAGGAAGAAAAGGCGCCTTTAATTGGGTTTGATCATTTATAGTCTTCTGTCTGTAAATGTTTGAGTGTAAATGTTAATAATAATAATAATAATAATAATAAAAATAATAATAATAATAATATAATTTTGATTACTTATTTACAAAAGAAATATTCACAAACAGTGCTACCATTTGACAATAAAGACTGAAAAGTTTTGGTTTTATGTTGTTGTAAAATCATAATGTTTCTAAGGTATTACAGTATTAGGTAGTTTACCTTAATTAGGGCTTAATATTCACCTTATAGTGAATGTTCAATGTAAAATAAAATCGCAACAATAAAAAAAACCTCAAATGTGGGTTAAATATGGACAAACTTGTTAAGTAGGTTAAAGTTGGGCTAAACGTCTATATTTTTAATACTTTTTTTTAGTTTTGCGAAGTAGAAGTACTGTTTAGGTGGCACGGTGGCTCAGCGGTTATGGTTTATGCTTTTGAATTGCATTATGAGACCTTGATCTTTCTTCCGACAACTTTTAATCTTGAAAAGTTCAAAAAAGGTGGCACGGTGGCTCAGTGGTTAGCACTGTCGCCTAACAGCAAGAAGGTTGCTGGTTCGAGTCTCGGCCGGGCCAGTTGGCATTTCTGTGTAGCGTTTGCATGTTCTCTCTGGGTCGGCGTGGGGTTTTCTTCAGGTGCTACGGTTTCCCCCACAGTCCAAAAAACATGCATTATAGGTAAATTGAATAACTAAGACAACTAACATGAATGAATGAATGAATGAAAGTATTGTTTATTCTTATTATATAATTGTTATATACGTTTTACTATATAAACATAAATTGCTAAAGTATAATTTTTAAAATGATATATTAATAGCTAATTCTACTAACCCTTTGTCAATTTAAGTAAGGAATATTTGACAATGCTGAATTATCAGAAAAATAAGGCACACCCAAGGTGGTGATGCAGCCACAAAGCGAGTGATCCTTACGCCCTACTTATTGGGAAAATCTGACATTGCGATATTTTATTTTTCTTTGATATTCATATCGCAATATTTACAGTTTCACAAGATGGTTTGAATAGCACTATTTGGCGGTTTTCTGGGGAGTCTAACAGAATTCAGGTACAGAACTTGGATAAATCACAACGCAAAAAAGTTAAATTATAGTTTTGTTTTCTCATTCAGAAGAAATAATTCAAAATTAAGAATCTTTTCTTTAAACAAGCTAAATTATAACAAGCTAATTTTGTTTTTAACTTTGAAAGGTGGATATTTGGACTAGAAATAAGAAACAAAACTATTTGTTTTTTGCATAAATTCTGTATAAATGTGGTAATAAATACAATTGTGTTCCTATAACACGTCAACTATAAATGAGACTCAACATTGCATATCTTTCGATGTGACTATTGTGGATCCGCACGTTGCAATATCGACGCGGAAACGATGTATTGTGCTGGTTTAACCTGGAAGTGGTTTTAGCTGGTCTCCTAGCATGGCAATGTTGGTCAAGCTGGTTTTAGCTGGCCATTTCAGCAAGTCTTCCAGCCTGACCAGCTAAAAAAATAATTGAAACCAGCTAGACTTTCAGCTTACATGTGCATTATTTTCTTATAATTCAATTGAAAAGGTCAATTATTCCACTTTTACTGCTACTACCACACCTTAAGCCACTGTTGAGAATATGTTGTAGTCCAGTTAATTAATGCATAACGTTAATTGAAACCCCTTAAGAATGCTAACCAACCCCTCAACAGCCCTGTGGTATAATTATGTCGGCTAGCCTTTAATAGCCATAAATATAGTTTCTTAAAATGCTTAACTGATAGGCCTAATTCATAATGCAAAAGTCTTTGCTTTTCCTTTGGCTTAATCCATGATATATCAGGAGTCACCACAGCGGAATAAACCGCGAACTACCTTACTTTGTCTGCTTATGTTGAAACATCAGCCTACGAATGTTTATGCTCTACATTTTTACCTTGCCTGTTTGACGGTGCTGCGTCTTCCTAGTATTCGTCCATTTATTTAGTTTGTGTGTGTATTTGTGTGTGTTTGTGTCAGTCACGACACGCTGGACTATTTCGACCGCGAAGCGAAGAAAAGGCGGGATCAGGAGACGAACCTGTGGAGTGAACCCGGAGACCCTTCACACTCCGAGAGAGATGACGACCGCGTGCTGTACAAACTGCTGCAGTGCAGAGAGCAAACACAGCGCGGATCACGGGTATGACACAGCATAAAACGACATTATACGTTCACAAAAACAAGTCTCCGTCGTTAACCACCTGCTTAATTACACAGTAGCCTAGATGATGTCCGAAATGATGCTACCAAAGCCCATAACCAGCCTTATTTGCATATCTTCATTCGTTCATTAACTTGTTTCCCTCCTTGCTTGTTTTCTTTACATTTGAATTATTTTTATTCAAATTATCTCAGTGATATAATTGAACACATAAAATAAAAATAAAAAAATAATAAAAATGTATATTTCCCAGTACTGGGTTGCAGCTGGAAGGGCATCCGCTGTGTAAAACATATGCTGGATAGGTTGGCAGTTGATTTTGCTGTGGCGACCGGACTAAGCTGAAGGAAAATGAATGAATGAATGAAAAATGTATATATCAAAGCTAAATCTAAATGTATTACTTTATTAGTCATTTGGTCCTAGCAGCCCAACTCTATTGGGTTTCACACAATTCATTCATGCTGTCCCAACACAAATCCATTAAGTTAATGCAACTAATTTAAATAGATTCAACATAAAACATTTAAGTTTGCTAAAAATATGGCGTTGTTTCAGCTCACTAGTTAAGTTGTTTAAAAAATAAGCAAAGAAGAAATTTGAGTGTAAGTAAATGTAATTATTTTTAAAGGGGGGGGGGATGGAATTTAATGCAGTGCTTCTTGTCTGGTCTGAGACAAGCTTTATATCTTATATCTAACAGGCAGTAAAGATCGCTGATTTTTAAAGAAATCAGATCGTAAACGTGACAATTTAGTACTGGAAAACAGTTCACCGGAAGCCCTCGGGCTGCCTGGCTGAAAATTAAAATTCTGTGTGCAAATAGCCCATTCTAGATTTCAAATATATGCAATAACTTTTGTATATGTATATATATATATATATATATATATATATATATATATATATATATATATATATATATATATATATATATATATATATATAAATTAAATACCAAAAATTAATCTTGTTATTTGTCACATTAGTAACTTTATGTTTCTAATCGAGAAGTGACCTAAGTAACTTTTATTGTCCATAATATCCAAACTATCTTTTAACATTTACATTTTTTTTGAATGGGTTCAAATATATCAAACATGCCTTTTTATTTAAGAAAAAATAAAAGGGGGCGGGGGGGTGGAGAAACAAATAGTAAATGCTTTTATGTTGCAGGGCTACCGGCGTTTGAGCATTGACATCGAGGCCATGCGAGACGTAAGGAGAGAAGTGCGGGATAAATGGAAGATGATCCTGGAGAATCTGGGTAATAGAGCGATTATCTTTCTTTGATTAGAGAACAATTTGTCACTTGCTTTGTTTCCATCCTACCATCCTTTCCAACCTATTTTTATGCACATTGTGGAATATTGCATAAAAAATGCTTAATGGAAACGCCAAGACGTGCATAAATTTAGAAAATATGCATAACAAATTAAATTAAATATGCACAAAACTGAGTTAGATAAACTTTATCCGATAAGAGAAAGTGTGTGTTAACACATTTTCCAATTAAATTCCATAGTGCGCAACAAAAAAAGTCATGTGATTTTGTTTTAAAGGGGACCTCTTATCCCCCTTTTTACAAGATGTAAAATATCTGATGTATGTGTAAGTTTTCAGCTCAAAATACCACAAGAAAATGTTTAATAACTCATTAAAACTGCCCCTTTTAGGCTTTGATCCAAATTGTGCCGTTTTTGTGACTGTCACTTTAAATTTAATTGAGATTGGGCTCTTTTCAAGGCTAGAAACGTCTGTGTGTCAGCATAGCAGCAGATTCAAAACTCTAATGGCTGATGGCTGCTTCTCACTCAAGGCTGTCTATGCTAATGAGTGAGTGATTGTCACCAATGGGCGGGGCTTTCCCCCTCTGATGACATGTACAATGGAAGAATGTCAATCAAATGTTTTTATCAAGAGTGATTATAGAAAACAGAATTATTTCATTTTTGCCATTAAAGTCTGGCTATATTCATTTTGCATCATTTTAACAGATCATATGATAACAAAAATAGGCATGAAGGGACGGCATTAACAGACAAACCATCTGAGCAAGCACATTGTAAAATATCTGAAATGTTGTTTTCATCGTTCTAAAATCCCTCAGCCATCGAAGTGGTTCAGTATTATTATTATTGTCATATTATTATTACCTCCAGAACTGTCTTGAGTGTCTACTCTCTCAAAGAGTGCCTCATGCCTCCAAAAACCACCACGCGTTCATTGCATTTCGTCTTCTAAGGTGCAAGTAATTTATTAAATAAGAAATAAAGCCGCTTCCACCGTAGCAAATTCCATTTTTATATATATTTGATGCCAGTTTATCAGGAAATGATGATATTGTTTACTATGGCTGATTGGATGGAAACATTGCTTTATTCGTAAATGTTTTATGAGATATTCCGGTTTTGTGCAAAAGTTTAATTGGCATGTTTGGATGGAAACAAACACTGTAAAAATATCTGTTGATTAACTGTTTATATATTTTGTGATTGACAAGTGTTTTCCGTTTATTTACGGTTGTGAGTTGCATTATGGGATGTTGATCTCTGCTCTGTTGACTTTTGATCTTGAAAATTCAAATCGACATTTTAACAAAGTGATTTTTGTTGACATTTTAGTAGTTTGAAATCATATAATGTATAAAAATTAATAATATTTAGAGATATTATATAGATAAAGTCTGTAAAATAACAGAAAATGTACTGGCAGTGTATTACAAAATATTTGTACCATAGTCTACAACACCAACTCAGACAATATATCACTTTAAACTATTAAAAATGTCAACAAAAGTCACTTTTTTTTCACTTTTTAAGGTTGAAAGTTGTTTGAAAAAACATTGAGGTCCCATAATGAATTTCAAAAGTATAAATAAACAGGGACAAATAAAATCATAAGTCATTGAAAAATAATATGGAAAACTGCTAATTTACGGATGTTTTTTTACATTGTAGCTATTATTGACGTGTGTTTGTTTCTGTCAGGTTTCATGGCTGAAGCGGAGTCTCTGTTGAACGTGTCCGCCAGTGCTTCATACGACCGCATGAGAAACGCGGCCAGTGCCCGCAGCCTCCTGCAGACCCTCCACAACGAGACCTCCCTCTTCAACAGCAAAGAACCTCCGCCCGAGAGATACCTCTTCATCCTGGTGAGATGGTCATAACACTGCTTCCCCTGCACTTAATCTTTTTTTAAAAGTCAGAAGTCTAAAATGGTGGGCGACATGCGGTCTGATTCTTAATGGAGGTCTGGCTTTTGAAAATGTGAAAATACACTGTCTTACAAATAACAACAGCAGTGTTGTTTTATCACCATGTAGTGTTAAAACAATGTTAACAGTGTTGATTTTACACCGACCCTGAAAATTGAACACCAGTGAGTAAAAGAAAATGGTGGACACCATCATGTGGTCTGATTCTTAATGGAGGCCTGGCTGTTGAAAATGTGAAAATACACTCACACTGTCTTACAGATAACAACAGCAGTGTTGTTTTATCACCATGTTTTGTTAAAACGGTGTTGATTTTACACCAACCCTGAAAGTTGAACACCAGTGAATAAAAGAAAATGGTGGACAACATCATGCTGTCTGATTCTTAATGGAGGCCTGGCTGTTAAAAATCTGAAAATACACTCACACTGTCTTACAAATAATAACAGAAGTGTTGTTTTATTACCATGTAGTGTTAAAACTGTGTTGATTTTACACCAACCCTGAAAATTGAAGACCAGTGAGTAAAAGAAAATAGTGGACATCATGCTGTCTGATTCTTAATAGAGTCTTGGCTGTTGAAAATGTGAAAATACAATGACACTGTCTTTAATTAACAACGGCAGTGTTGTTTTATCACCATGTAGTGTTAAAACAATGTTAACAGTGTTGATTTTACACTGAACCTGAAAGTTGAACACCAGTGAGTAAAAGAAAATGGAGGGCAATGACATGTGGTATGACTCCTAATGGAGGCCTGGTTGTTGAAAATGGAAAATACAATGACACTGTGTTTAAATAACAACAGCAGTGTTGTTTTATCACCATGTAGTGTTAAAACAATGTTAACAGTGTTGATTTTTCACCAACCCTGACAATTGAACACCAGTGAGTAAAAGAAAATGGTGGACACCATCATGTGGTCTGACTCTTAATGGAGGCCTGCTGTTGAAAATCTGAAAACACACTGACACTGTCTTACAAATGACAACAGCAGTGTTGTTTTATCACCATGTAGTGTGAAAACAATGTTAACAGTGTTGATTTTTCACTGTGTAAAAGAAAATGGTGGACAACATCATGTGGTATGACTCCTAATGGAGGCCTGGCTGTTGAAAATGTGAAAACACACTGACACTGTCTTACAAATACAACAGCAGTGTTGTTTTATCACTATGTAGTTTTAAAACAATGTTAACAGTGTTGATTTTACACCAACCCTGAAAATTGAACACCAGTGAGTAAAAGAAAATGGTGGACAACATCATGCGGTCTGACTCTTAATGGAGGCCTGGCTGTTGAAAATGTGAAAACACACTGACACTGTCTTTAAATAACAACAGCAGTGTTGTTTTATCACCATGTAGTGTTAAAACAATGTTAACTGTGTTGATTTTTCACCGACCCTCCTGAACCTGCTGTCCATTTTCATTCCTCTGGCTCAGGATCGGCTCATTTATCTGGACGCCGCTGAGGATTTCGTGGCCAAAGCTCGTCGTTTCTACCCTCCCAAAGATGATGATGACGAAGAAGAAAGTAACCCTCTCGGTATTAATCTGCCCCTGCTGCTGTCTCGCATGAACCAGAACATCTCCGGAGGAGAAGATGAAGACGAGGACGAGAGCGAACCGGATGACTGAAGCTAATGGCTTTTGTTTCCAGTCAGTTCGAGGGGGTTTGGAGGTCAGTGGATTGGGACTGAAGTCGACTCGGGTAAAAGTGGATGATTGAATCGGACAGGTTAAAGGATTAGTTCACCCAAAAATGAAAATTTTCCTGTTATTTACTCACACTCAGTTTCCACCCCCCAGTCCAAAGACACCAAAGACATGCACTATAAGTGAATTGGGTAAAACAAAAATTGTCTGTAGTGTGTGTATGGGTGATTCCCAGTACTGTGTTGTGGCTGAAAGGGAATAGTTGCTGGAATAGTTGACGGTTCATTCCGCAGTGGCAACCCCTGATATATAAAGGACTAAGCCGAAGGGAAATGAACTCCAATTGGATTCAACTGAAAGAAGAAAGTCCTATACTCCTACCCTAGAATGCCTCAAAGTGTGAGTAAATCATGGCGTCATTTCATTATTGTGTGAACTAACCCTTTAAAACATAACCAGACAATTGCTTGTAGGAAAAAGAAGAGCGTTTTCACAATCATTAAAATGGCCGCAGAGCTCACATTTTATGTAACAGAATTTTAAAAGGTTTATTGAGGAATGTGGAGATTGTACGTGTGAGATGGCGAAGAGAATTTGAATAAAAAATGAAATGTTTTAGCTTGAAATGTATCCATGTTTCTTTACTGAATGTGTACCAATGAATGTAATTAGTGTTGAGTGCAGTTAGTTGAAACTAATTACTGTGGTTAAATATTTTTCCATATATACAGTGCTCAGCATATATAAGCACACCCCTCACAAATCTCTTTTAAATTCATATTTTTAAGAGGAAGCTATGCATTATTATATTTGTATATATACATTATATTAGACAGCACTGAAGCCAAATCAGTAGTGTAAGCTATTACTACTGAGCAGTGGTGTAAAGTAATAAATTACAAATACTCAAATTACTGTAATTGAGTAATTTTTCTCAGACATTTTAATTTACGAAGTAGTTTTAAAGATATATTACTTTCCCTCGAGTACATTTTTAGTATCGGTACTTTTACTCCACTACTTTATCTTGTCCTGTCTGAGGATTAGAAAAATCAGTCCTGCGATTCCTGTCCAATCAAATCACACACAGAAGGTAAATCGCATCATAATGAACTACCTCAGGACATAGGCGATGTTAGTTTGACGTTGTGTAGACGTTACCACTATGACGTCTATCAGATGTTGGATTTTAGTTGCCATATCTGATGAATAAATGTCAGTATTTGATGTCAATATGATGTTGGTTTGACGTTGGATTTTTGGCACTTTCTAACAACCTAAAATCTACCAAATATCAACGTTATTGTTGGACATCAAAATAACAAACGCTGGCTAGACGTTGAATTTTGGTCACCTGACATCACAACCTAAACCTAAACTAATATCAACGTCTTCTGACGTTGTGTGCCTGCTGGGCAATAGCTAAATGCACTACAGAATGTTACGTTTACACACATTCACAAATTACATGTAAACGCATCAGCTTTTTACAGCATAATACTCACTACTCTTGAGTACTTTTGAAAGGGCTACTTTTTACTCATACTTTGAGTAATATTTACAACAGATACTTTTACTCTGCTTACACTTCATTTTAAGGTAAGTAATGGTACTTTTACTCAAGTATGATTTTTTCAGTACTCTTTCCACCACTGCTACTAAGCCAAAGAAATGGTTTTATTTGCTTGGTTTTATTTTGTGAAACCTTGCTACGCATATGAAAATAACCGGTTTGTAAAAGCACTAAGCTGTGTGAAGATGTGTTGAATCTAGTGTGAAGATTACAGTGAATTTATTACAGCTATGAGGGTTTTATGCACTCTGCTCCCCATTGTGCCTAAAAACCCCTTCAGTGTTTATAAATTCATGTTAACCACAACTTCACGGGACTTATTGCTTCATAAAATCAACTCTTTCAACCCCAAAACGCTTTCAACCTAGAAAAAATAAAATCACAAAATCATATTTACATTATTTTAAATGTTGGCAAAGCAGAAACATTAACAACAACAGGATTAAAAGGAAAACAAACCTTGCTACAGATATGGAATAACCATTTTATAAATGCAGTAAGCTCTGTGAAGATGTGGTTTACAGTCAATTTATAACGGCTAAGAGGATTTTAGGCACTCTGCTCCCCATTTATTGGTGTAGTAGTTCTTGTCAGTTTGTATAAGCCACATCTTTACAGGGCTTAAGGTGCGGGCGGTCACACCGGGCTTTGTGTGTGCGAAATTCTGTCATGCGACGCTGCGAAAAGGGGCGGGATTAAACAAGATGATTAGACATTTAAAAAGCGAGCGATTGGTCCACGCTTTAAATTTCTGTCCAGAGAGGTCCTGTTTCGATCCTCGATTGGTCTCACGCAGTCAAGTGATGCGATTTCGCAGGTCAGAGTTCATCAAGCTTGAACTTTGCACCGCAGCAACCTGCGAAACTGGACCCATGACCCCGCGTTTCCGGTCTGACGCATTCGCGTGCGTATGAATGGAAGTCTATGGGAGGAAAAGCCCAGTGTGACCGCAGCTTTATTGCTTTAGAAAACCTTTCATCAACTCTTTCTGCAAACAAACAAGTCCAAAACATTCTCAATCCAGAAAAATCACCGAATCAGATCTACGTTATTATTTTAACGATTGTCAAAGCAGAAAAGAACACAACAACAACAGGATTAAAAGGAAAAGAAACCTTTTTATTGAACATTTTATTGAGGTCCCAAAAACCATCAACAACAATATTATGTAAACAATATTAATTAGGAAAATAATAATTAAAATAATAAAAAAAAAAAAAAACCGACAGCTTGTAGACCCACAGCCGTGAGGGTTGAGCGGACAGTACGAGGCTGTGGATTCAAGCTAAGACGAGAAGATCATGTGCAATCAGGAATGTAGACGTGGTGTGCGGCGCTCAGGACTGCAGTCTGATAGGCTACTGCTGCACCTGGACACAGACAACAACGCAAATCAATAATGCTGCAAATGAACACAAACATCAGACAACACGATCAATAATACACAACACTACTGCTGCAGCATCTGGGTGATTGGTGAGAAACAGTCACAAATAAATAACAGTCTACGGTTTTTAAAGATAGAATTACTGTCTCTACTTGATTTAGCTTAAATCACAGTAAGTGAAATGTGGCCCTGGGATAACCTCAGACATTAAATAATTCATATTAATTAATTGTGTGTAATGGCATAAAGACTAGATCCTGTGGTTTCACAGTGTATAAAAGACATGATCTTGTATTTACATGTCAAATTCAGTTTCTTCACGGTCAATTTAGAAAGTGAATGATTTCCTGGAAAGCATCAGTGGTTCATGTTTTGCAGACTTTAATATGTAATGTAATGTAATGTGTAGCTGTACGATTGATTTAATAAAACAATTAAAATCCTAAAAAACATGTTATTGGATCAATCTCTCCACATATAAAAATACCACATGCTTTCTGCTTTTTAATTTGAAAATAAATCTTATATAAATAAACTAAATGGAATCAAGTATGCATTTTATTTGTAAATATACAAGTACATTTTTACATGTGCAAATACATTAAAACAAATTAGTGTTTTTATTAATTTATATTATCATATTAAATAATTAATAAATTTCACACACACATACATATACATACATGCATGCATTCATACAGTTGAAGTCAGAATTATTAGCCCCCCTTTGAACTTTTTTTCCTGTTTTAAATATTTCCCAAATGATGATTAACAGAGCAAGGAAATTTTCACAGTATGTCTGATAATATTTTTTCTTCTGGAGAAAGTCTTATTTGTTTTATTTCGGCTAGAATAAAAGCAGTTTTTAATTCTAACACAATTTTAAGGTCAAAATTATAAGCCTATCTTTTTTTCAATAATCTACAGAACAAACCATCATTTTACAATAACTTGCCTAATTAACCTAGTTAAGCCTTTAAATGTCACTTTAAGCTGTATAGAAGTGTCTTGAAAAATATCTAGTCAAATATTATTTACTGTCATCATGGCAAAGATAAAATAAATCAGTTATTAGAAATGAGTTATTAAAACTATTATGTTTAGAAATGTGTTGAAAAAAAAACTTTTATAATTTATATTTATAATTCAGGGGGGCTAATAATTCTGACTTCATCTGTACATGCATACATACATACATACATATATATATATATATAGATTAGGCATGGGACGATTACCAGTTTCAAGGTTTACCGGGGTTAGGAAAAGTCAAGGTTTTAAAAGCGCTAACATGTTCTGTTATACCGTTCCTACTGTATATTTAAGTTGTTGTTGTTTTTACCCAGACATTTAAAAAGAACATATTTTAGAGCAGTGATTACAATACTGTGATATCGTGAAACCAAGATATTTTATCCAAGGTTATCATACCGTCAGAATCTTATACCGGACCATGCCTAATAAATATAAATATAAATATAAATAAATATAAATATAAATATATATATATATATATATATATATATATATATATATATATATATATATATATATATATATATATATATATATATATATATATATATATATTTATTAGGCATGGTCCGGTATAAGATTATATATATATATATATATAGCCACATCAGCAACTTATAGCCATTTCACAGCAAGAATAATATAGCTTACATAATATTACATAATAATACCTTAATTGAACAAGAGATTACACAAAATAAACAAAAATATAAAATATTTTTCATTAAAACAAGAACTTTTCCCAGGGATACATTTTTTTAAAAACATCCATCAAAGAGCTACAAGCAGAAATCTAAATATATTAAATAAGTATAAACTAGACGTCTAAAACCACAACGTAAATTAACATTGCAAAAATGTATTATATATGTTTAGGATTTACATTTACATTTAGTCATTTAGCAGACGCTTTTATCCAAAGCGACTTACAAATGAGGACAAGGAAGCAATTTACACAACTATAAGAGCAGCAGTGAACAAGTGCTATAGACAAGTTTCAGAATTCCATCTGAATTAATGCAACACATGGTTAGAATAGGATTTTCTAAATATTACTGTATCCGGTGTAAACACAGGGGATGCTACACATGGGTGTGTGTTGTACCTGCTGACTCTGTGTGTCTGGTCCTCTGCTGGCCAAACGGCTGAGAATGTTTCTTTCAGACATCTGCAGCCTCACAGCAACAGGCGGTATCCTGGCGATGGTTGCCGGGAGACGAGTGACATCGGCTTTCATGTCACTTAGCAACTCTTCCAGCTGCTTCAGTACTGTCGGTCACACAAGAATAGAAGTACTGAGTGTCGTCTACGAGACCTCAGGAGCTCATCGATAATTCATATATAATTAAAAGGCATGGTTTCCGCTACATTCATTCTTCCATGGCGGGGCGCCACGCCAAGATTCATCCCGCCACGGCTACATTACAGCTTCTCATTCAAAACATTCTATTTTTTTTAATAGCGGGTGATAATCGCACCAAAGCGTATTAAAATGTAAGTGAATTATAACCGCGTGAACTTTTCTGTAATCGTAGTAGTGCTGTGCGTCATTTGTTTAACCCTTTAAGGTTACGTGCTGACTGACTGACTGACTGACAGGTGCGTGATACCCAGCAAACACGATGTATAGCCGTTTCACTTTACTTCAGGACGCATTAATACCGGAGGCATTCATAAATATTCCTAGCAAATCTAATAAATGTTGAAGACATACTCGTTACATAAACGTGCTAAATCGCACCTTAGCAGCGATTATTTAAGAGCACACAAGAAGATCTGCGCGCTCTTAAAGCGGCTTATATTTGAGGGGGCGTGCAGAAAAAAATCGGCGCGCAAGCAAAGAGATCCGCATGCTCGTATAGGCTATAACATAAATGCAATCTCGAGAAAAAAAAACAGAAACAAATACGTCCTGGGACGTAACAACTCTTTATTCTGTTAATTTGGGATTGAGTTAGTAGGGAGGGGGTGCCATTTTTATTTTTGTAACTATTTTCTCCTGTTTAAGTTAGTAAGGGAGTGAGAGTATTTTTGATGTATTTTTCTTTTCTTTTCTTTGATACATTATTCAGTTCTTCCCTTTCTCTCAGTTAGAGAACGTTTGTTTGTCGTTTTGGCTTGAACCCCCTCTTGAAGCCTTTTTCTTTTGGAACCCTCCCTTAATCCTTTAATAAATATTGTTAATCTGCACTCACGACATTTGTCATTGAAATAACGCCACAGGTAGTTGGTAGATCTGTGTAAAAAAGGCCTGCCGCCACAGCTGGAAAAAATCCTAGAGGAAACACTGAAAGGCGTTTTTTTTTTTTTTTCATTTTTAGATTTTGTGCTCTTTAGACTTTTTTTTTTTGAGTGCAAATATATATAAAAAAAATTCCAATTACGGCTTTACACATTTCTTTTGTGACACTTTATTAATTTGTGTCTTTAAAAATATGTATTGTAACCAATTCAAAGGCCATTTTCTTAAAGTTATAAACCTACATTTACATACACCAAATTTTATACCATTTACTTATATTGACTTTTTGCAGAGGGATGCGTGCTTAAATAATCTGCCTGATCATAAAGTACATTTTATTTGACACCAAATTTATCTTTTACTGGCAGTGTTTATTATACCGTGTGTCCCATTTATATGGATACACCCTTATAAAATGGGAATGGTTGGTGATATTAACGTCCTGTTTGTGGCACATTAGTATATCTGAGGGAGCAAACTTATCAAGATGGGTGGTGACCATGGTGGCCATTTTGAAGTCGGCCATCTTTGATCTAACTTTTGTTTTTTCAATAGGAAGAGTGTCATGTGACACATCAGACTTATTGGGAATTTCACAAGAAAAACAATAGTGTGCTTTGTTTTAATGTAAGTTTATTCATTCAGGAGTTATTTACAAGTTTCTGTCCACTTATAAAATGTGTTTAATGTGCTGCCTATTGGGTTGGATTGTCAATGCAACCCTCTTCTCCCACTCTTCACACACTGATAGAAACACCGCAGGAGAAATGCCAGCACAGGCTTCGCAGGATCCGCAGTTTCAGGTGCTGCACATCTTGTATCTTCACACCATAGACAACAAAGTTAGTGGGGCCATTCTTCATCAATGGAAACCTCAAGGCCACTGGATATTTGAAATTGCTACATGATGATGTGTTTCCCTCTTTATGCATTGAAGCTGGCACGGTCCCGAAGGTTTTCCAGCAAGATGGTGCACCACCACATTACGGGTGTCAGGTCCAAGCATTCCTAGATGAACAGTTTCCTGAAAAGTGGATTGGGCGTCGTGGGCCAGTTGAATGGCCCCCAAGGTCTCCCGATCTGACCCCCTTAGACTTTTATCTTTGGGGTCATCTAAAGGCAATCATCTATGGTGTGAAGATTCAAGATGTGCAGCACCTGAAACTACGGATACTGGAAGCCTGTGCTGGCATTTCTCCTGCGGTGTTTCTATCAGTGTGTGAAGAGTGGGAGAAGAGGGTTGCATTGACAATCCAACCCAATAGGCAGCACATTGAACACATTTTATAAGTGTTCAGAAACTTGTTAACTCATGAAAGAATAAAGTTACGTTAAAACCAAGCACACCATTGTTTTCATTGTGAAATTCCCAATAAGTTTGATGTGTAGAAAGGCTAATGTTAACATTTGTAATATTTTTATTCATGTGGATTTTTATAACTCTGAATCTGCATCTTATTTTGGAGGCTGCTACTGTTCTCTGGAGGTCATATTTTCAGCCACGTCCGCATATATTGAGGCAGCTTTCAAGACTGAAATTGAATAAGCTGTTTGCCGCCAAGGCAACCCGGGGTGCTGAATATGACTGGTTAAACTTGCAGTGGGCTAAAACTCAGACAGAAATGCCTAATTTAGTACATCCAATCAGCTCGCAGAAGAAAATACAAGCCACGCCCACTGTTTTCTCATTTAATACTCCATTTCTCTAGAAAAAAAAACGGCTGCAGCTTCCGGTTCTTGTGAACTTGAACAGCGAGTTTACATACGTACCTTTATGTAGGACGGCGTTGGCAGGTTTGTTTCCAGACATGGACTCTTTGCTCAGGTGCTGGTGGGACTCGGCCAGACACTCCACTTCACTGAAGCGTGTGTTGAGAGCCATGGAGGGGTGAGACGGGTCTTCAGTCATGTTCAGATACGCAGCTCTGCGCAGCTGTTCTTCAATCACCAGAGCCTGCTCGAGCAACTGCAGAAAAACACACAGCAACACCTTCAGTCACGACAAGAAAATAACTCATTTACAGGAAAAAGACTTATTTTCTGTGACCTTTTTTTTTTTTTTTGCATTACAAATATGTGATGTGATATCTGTTTTTGTCCTGGCATTTTTTGTGATCAGAGACAGAAGTCTGTCGGACAATTATTTCCTCAGACTTTATCCATCTTAGCTCTGTGTTGAATGTACTTTTTATTCATTCATTCATTATTCCCTTTATTAATCAGGGCTCACCACAGCGGAATGAACCTCCAACTTATCCAGCATATGTTTAACACAGCGGATACACTTTACAGACTCATTCACACTCATACACTAAGCAGGTTCGCGTCATGGGCAAGACTTCTGTCTGCCCGGTGACTCTAGCTTCGTTGCTAAATGACTAACATGGATTTTATTGAGTGAATAACTAGGTTTATGTGCTTTATGAAGGTTGAAAAACAGTGTAGATTCATTTGGTGCAGTGGCTAAGTCCACTAGATCCTTTCAGAGGTACACCCTGCTCTGTGAGCTCATCAACTCCCCCAGAAACTTAACCTGGATGATTGAAGCTTTTTGCAGTGCTTCCGTCTAAGCCGAGCCCAGTTTGAACAACTGTTGTCTGGTGTCAGCAGGAGGATTTCCCCCCGGGACACCAACAACAGGCACTACGTCATAAGCACACTCCTACAAGAGAAAGCTCCGAATTGGTTAACGCGGCGCGAATGTCCACTGAAGTTCCAACTTAAGCGATATGCACGTTAAGCGCCTCAATCATGCAAAACGCTCAACTCGCGCTGCTTCATTTTGTGCAAATCGTGCCACAGGATGTCTATTCGCATGTTTGCATTGACTTAACATGTAAATCACTCGCGCTTGACGCTTCATCCGTGTCTGGTGTGAACACAGCATAAAACATGTGCAAGATGAGTTGGCGGTTCATTACACTGTGGCAATCCCTGATTAATAAAGGGACTAAGCCGAAAAGAAAACGAATGAATGAACAAATGATTGTGTATGTTCTAGTAAAGAACGGTTAATGTTTTTTAAATGCCTTGCATCTTAAATACATTTTACCTCTTGATTTGTATCAAGTTGCTAATGAATTTCACCATTGCACATTATTATTTTTATATTTTATGTATTTTTGCAGTATTTCTTACACCGTTTTGTGCATATTTATAATTCTTGCTACAGAGTCAAGCACTCAAGTGTGAAAAGAGAAAATAAAAGACAATTTAAAAATTGTGTGTGCTCTACAGATTATGTAAATGAGTATCTATAAAATAATATACCTAACTAGAAGTGTTTTATAAATTTAAATCTGAATTCTATAACTATAAAACATTTTTCAATTAAATACCGATAACTAATCGATATTAAAAGAAAATCTAAATGATTTAAACTTCACCGATAAAAACAAAACAATATAAATACGACTAACCACTAGCGAAATGCTTTCAATTCCCGCTCTAGTAGACAAATAGTTGCCAGATTGCAAAAATAAAGTAAAATGCGATGCAGAACATGCATAATTTTAAGAGAAATGAGCAGTTTAACTTTCTGGAATCTCGCAGCCCCAAACATGAAAGCTCATAGAGGCTCTTTAATATCTAAATAGTCTTTTTCGTAGCAAAAACCGAGACGTTTTAGCTTTTAACTCTCCTTCTTCTGATTAATTATTATTTTAGTTGCAAAAAATGTCTTATTAGTTAATTATTTTTAATTGATTGACAGCACTACTTTTTTTAAATATTGTTCACAATACCTTGAACCTCCGGGCCAGAAATTTGTTTTTGATCTCCAGGAAGTTTCCTCTGTTGATCTCTCCTTTGAAGGGTTCATTAAGAATTGCGAACCGGACGTCATTCTGAATGTCTTGCCAGCGAGCGTACCCGTGTCTGAGACGGTGAGTAAAGGTAGACCTTCACGCTCTGATTGTGACTGAACACATCTGAAAGATACCCAACATATGTGCGTGCGTGTGTGTGTGTGTGTGTGTGTGTGTGTGTGTGTACGGACTGCATTAAAGGATACTGGATGATGCCTGCGAGGAGCCAGTAGTCATGACGACGATGCCAGATCTCATTGGTCTTCTTAGTGACTGTAGCAGCTCGTTCCTCATTCTGCCACAGGGAGTGCAATTCTGGAAGAAAGCCAACTGTTTGAATTATTTTGCTTTTTTTCATATTTATATATATTATACTATATATTTTGGCTGATAAAGAGCTAATATTATACATCACAAGTCTACAATGCCCATTTTAATGATTATTAATAAATTATGCAAAGCAAAGAAACGACAATTAAAAATAAATAGTATTAGTTAACAAAAAATGAAGTTTGATTTAGATATTTAATTTATATTAAAAATTACTATCATTAAATTATGAAAACCAAGTGAATAAATTTAAGACATAAATAGTTTTAAATAGTTATACAAAAAATTACATAACTTTAATTTAACCAAAAAAGAAGTTTAAATTAGTTTTGTTATACATTTAATTCATATATTAAAATGACATATTTATAGACAAAGAGCTAATATTATACATCACAACTCAATAATGCCCATGTAAATCATTATTAATAAATTATGCAAAGGAAATAAATGAAATAACCAAAAAGAATAGTATTAGTTACTAAAAATACATAATTTGGACTTTTTTTATTAGATATTTAATTTATATATTGAATTATATATTTTGTTTAAAAAATATAAGTAATATAATAGTTCACAAATATATAATGCCTCATTATATTAAAATTAATAAATTAGAAGTTTGAACTAGTTTTGTTATACATTTAATTCATATATTAAAGTGTATGTTTTTGTTGACAAATAGCTATTTTTATTGTTTACAAAATATAACTCATCTTTTAATTAATATTAATAAATTGTGCAAAAAAGTGATCAAAGATAAAAATAAATGGCTTTAAATAGTTAAGAAAATAATATAATTTTGAATTAATCCCCCAAAAAGATCAGATATTTTCATATTTATTTTATCTATTATATGATATATTTTGGTTGACAAATGGCAAATGTTATATATTACAAATAAATAATGGACATTTAAATGAATAATTATAAATTGTAAAATGTTATACAATCTTAAATGAAAAAAAAAGTTTGAATTTTATTTCATATTATATACATATAATAACTAATAATTCACATTACAAATATATTATGTCCCATTAAACAAATATTATGCAAAAAAGTTAATTTAGTTTTATTATTAACTATAAATATTAACTCGTTATACTTTATATTTGTTACATATATTAAACCAATATTTTTAGAACATTAAAATATTAATATTAAGTATTAAATTATATATTTTGATTGACAAATAGCAATTATTATATTAAACAAAAATATAATTCCCCTTTGAATTAATATTTATAAATTATGCAAAAAATGAATAAAGATAAAAAATGAATAGCTTTAAACGGAATAAATCACTGAGATAATCCCCCACCAAAAACTAGATTTTTTTTCATATTAACTTTATATATGACATATTTTGGTTGTCAAAATGTTAATATTATACATTATGAATAAATAATGCCCATTTAAATTAATAATAATAAATTATGAACAATTAAAAAGTGAAGAAGTAAAATTTTTAAATAATAGTTATTAAAAAAATGTAAAATTTTAAATGAACAAAAAAATTTATTTTATATTTATTTTATATATTATATTATTATTATATTATATATTATTATACATTTTGGTTGAAAAATAGCTAACAATACACAACAAATATACAATGTCCTTTTAAACGAATATTTATAAATTATGCAAAAGTTAATTAAGTAAAAACTATTAACTATACTACATTTGTTAAATATATAAATTAAACATTAATTTAAAAACATTAAAATATTAATAATAAGCATTAATTTGTTATGCAATGAGTAATTTTTATAACTTATTTTTTATTATCAACGTTTACTCTCAAATACTGTCAAACAGTACACTTTACATAAATGCAATCAATATAAAGAGCTTATAGGTTAAATAAATAAAACTATATAGCATCTTTTAAATAAAATGTAGCTACATTATCTAGAAAGCATGATTTCCAAATTAATATTTAAAAAAAAAACAGACAGAAAATCTCACCGGTGAATCCTCCATCTGCGATGTTGAACATGAACCGTGTTTTGGCTTTCTTCCTCTCCTCAATTCCTGCTCCCGCTGCGCTGTCTTTGGCACTTTCTCCATTCGGCAGTTTACCTGCTTCCTCCGTTTTACCAGATTCTTTCTCATCCTTCTGACCTGAAGTGAGAGAAAAACAAGATTAATAAACTGGGAATAAATAAGATATTAATAAAATAATAAAAACTCTGAAAAACATTTTTAAAAAACTGTTTCAAAAGTTACTCAGCGGGTGCAGACCTTTCTTCTCATCTGTAACAGGGGTAGTGTCCATCTTCTCAGGCTCATCATCCTTCTTTTCTCCTGAAACTAGGCATAAACACAAATCTATAAAGTCTATATTTGGATAAAGCTTATTTTTGCAGTTGAATTTTGTCAATTATGAATCTCCGGGTCTAACAGGAGCACTTTAGCTTAGCTTAGCTTAGCGTAAATCATTGAATTAGATTAGACCGTTAGCAGCATCTCCTGAAAAATGACCAAAGAGTTTTGATAATTTCTCTATTTAAAGCTTGAATCTTTTGTAGTTACATGGTGTACCAAGACAGACAAAAAAATGAAAAGTTGCTGTATTCTAGGCTGATATGGGAATATAGGAACTAATATTAATATTATTAATAAAATATTATTAATATTAATATTATCATATTACATTATTCCTAATGTAATAATAAAAAAGAATAAAAGTTTTAAATGTGTATGTTTAAATGAGATGAACGTGATCATGTTCTGTTGGTTTTATAGTATAAATATAGGTATAGTATAAATATTATACAGTATAATTTCTTGGTAGATTGTTGTTGTTTTTTTACACAGTAATACAGTTGTAGTCAGAATTATTAGCCCCCCTGATACATTCACCCCCCTGTTTATTTTTTTTCCCCAATTTCTGTTTAACGGAGAGATGTTTTCAACACATTTCTAAATATAATAGTTTTAATAACTCATTTCTAATAACTGATTTATTTTATCTTTGTCATGATGACAGTAAATAATATTTGACTAGAGATTTATCAAGACACTTCTATACAAGTGACATTTAAAAGGCTTAACTTGGCTAATTAGGCAGGTTAGGGTTATTAGGCAAGTTATTGTTTAACGACGGTTTGTTCTGTAGACTATTGAAAAAAATATACATAGCTTAAAGGGGCTAATAATTTTGTCCTTAATATGGTAATTTTAAGATTAAAAACTGCTTTTATTCTAGCCGAAATAAAACAAATAAGACTTTCTCCAGAAGAAAACATATTATCAGACATACTGTGAAAATGTCCTCACTCTGTTAAACATCATTTGGGAAATATTTAAAAAGGAGAAAAAAAAATTCAAAGGGGTCTAATAATTCTGACTTCAATTGAATGTATTTTGAAACTTGTATTTATTATGCATTGATTAACTGGTTTATATCTTTAGGTCGACTATTTTACAGCCAGTCTAGTGACTGCAGATGCAAAATAGCATGTTTGGCTAATTCAGGTACATTACACAAGGAAAAAAGTAAAGAAAAAAGAAAATGATTGAAATTTTGAAAAGAGATGCTAACGGTCTAATCAGATTTAATTAATTATGCTAAGCTAAGCTAAAAGTGCTCCTGTCAAACCCGGAGATCAGCTGAATAGATTAAAAATAGAGTAAAACACAACAGTTTAACTATAGGAGTAATAAAAAAAGTGTGTTCCTTTAAAAGCAATCATTATAAAAGGTAAATGGCATTTTTGTTCACGTTTGGCGTCTGAAGATGCAAAACAGCATTTTTGGCTAATTCAGGCACATTATACAAAGAAAAAAGTAAAGAAAATTATCTAAATTTTGAAGAGAGATGCTAACGGTCTAATCAGATTTAATTAATTATGCTAAGCTAAGCTAAAAGTGTTCCTGCAAGACCCGGAGATCAGCTGAATAGATTAAAAATGGAGTAAAACGCAACTGTTTAACTATAGGGGAATTATTAATTAAATTAAAAACAATCATTATAAAACTTAAATGTCATTTTTGTCCACGTTTGGTGTCTGAAGATGCAAAATAGCATTTTTGGCTAATCCTGGCACATTATGCAAGAAAAAAAGGAAAAAGAAAAAAAACAAAATTTTGAAGAGAGATGCTAACGGTCTAATCAGATTTAATTCATTATGCTAAGCTAAGCTAAAAGTGGTCCTGCCAGACCCGGAGATCTGGCTGAACAGATTAAAAGCAACTGTTTAACTATAGGGGAGTTATTAACTAGATTAAAAACAATCATTATAAAAGTTAATTGTCATTTTTGTCCACCTTTGGCGTCTGAAGTTTCCTTGTCAGCCTCAGATCCTTTGGGTTTGTCTGTATCGTCAATTTTCTCCTCAGAGTCTCCCGACTTGGCTTTCTCTTCTTCCTTCTCTTCCTGCTTCCCATCAGCCTTTTCTGCCTCCGAGGACGATTCAGGCGTCTTCTCCTTCTCCTCTTTGCCTTTCTCTTTCTCCTCAGATGCAGAAGCAGCTTTGTCACCTTCATCCGGAATAGCAATGACCTTTAGATACACAACGAGAATTCAATTATTGACAAAATCATCTAAAACTCATCTGGTTAAAACAATAAACATCAAGCAAACATCCAGACCAGTGTTCAAGTAAATAAAACAATACTGTGGTTGCTAAAACTGTGGGTTTTTTCACCATTGTGTGTGAAATGTTCTATACAAATAAACTAGCCTTGCCTTATATTGATGAAAAAAGCTGATACTCTAATATGATCATCTAAAAGCTGATACTCACTTCACTGTTTTTGTTTTCACTGGCCTCCTTCTCTCCGTCTCCGTTTTTCACCTTTTCTTTATCAGCATCTTTTCCAGCATCTTCTGCTTTGGGAACACCATCTGCAACAAAGACATTAAAAAGGTTAATTATTTAGATGGTGATATTATAAGTATTAATATAAGTGAATGAGGCAAGTGTACCTGGAGCAGGTGTGTTAGGCTGGGTGTCTGATGGAGTGCCAGTAGTGGGGGTTTTGCTGGGAGAATCAGGATGGCTGCCGGCAGTGGATGTGGTTTTATTTTCGTTTAGCTCCATCATCCAGGGCATCGACCACTGACCGTTTACATGCTCAAACTCTTGCACCTGAAAAAAAAACGTCATCACAATATTGATAATTTGATAACTGCATACATGGATTTAGCCATTCATGGGTTTTCTCATTCAATTTGTCATCAAAGAGATGGTTAATCCAATAAAGAAAAGCCTCCATGTGTTCCAAACCTGTTTAACATTAAGGAAATAAACTGAGGGATGTGGGAAAACAGCAGTCGTTAGGTGCATTTGACTTCATGCAGCTCTGCGCAGATCGATCGAAATCTGTCTTAAAGCGGTGCATGCTGGTTAGAAATGTTGTCCGGATTGACGATGCGCCGACGCCACGTGACTGTCACATGTGGCATCAAAGTACCGCGAACAGATCAGACGTTTGATTTAGCTAATGCAGCATCTGAAGAGCGATTGCTGGAACTGCGATGACGACACCGATATTACATGATTGGCCGAGTTCACCGCATGACAACAACCACGTGTGTTTCAGGTTTGTCATTGGACAACTTCTAAACCAAAAGTTTCTAAACAAACAGTTAACTTTTCATACCCTCTCTATCTTGTACACATCATGCTTATATAAAGACTACAAATATTTTACTGCAGTAATCATGTTTTGTTAAATAATCTGGTTATAAAGGCTAGATTGTTTGCACAGGTTTATTTTCGACCGATTTTATACAGACTATTTACTGCATTCAGCTCCATGAACGATTTAAATGATATATTTTAGTGAATAACCTCAATATTAACTCAAATAAGTCTTAAAGAAATAAAATAAAGACTAAAGAAATAAAATAATTATCATCGTTGATCCTGCCACCCTAAAGCTTTCTTAACAAATCAAGTTAAAGAACTATTTTATTAAATAATTATAAAATGATTTATATGATCAAACTAGATTAAAGACCTATCTGTTTAGTAAAGCATACACTCAGTGCACCATTTAGCGGGCTTCCACACAGGTTCTGCATCTTGTTGATATACACTGTGAACATCAGCTACGCTAATTATTTTCTTTATTCTCCATTTCCACCTGGGGATACTCTTCCCGAGGCCCTCTGACTATGCAGAGTCACTGATTCGATTCAAGACCAACGACGAGATGATCCCAAGGTTTCCATATCCTGGACCAGGCCGTATCCTGAGCAGCAACTGTGGTGGTCATGGAGGAGTGGAGAACATGAGACTGATTCCTGTGACGCTTCAGAGACAGAAGAGTCTTCGCTGAGGCCAGCTTCCAGCCTCCGCCGCTGAGACTGCAGCTCTGCACAAGACGTTTGGCCAGAGGAGAAATTAAAATGGCCGTGCCCAACTGAGCCTGGTTTCTCTCAAGGTTTTTTTTCTTCACTTTCGCCAGTTAGTGAAGTTTTTTTTTCCTCTCCGCTGTCGCCACTGGCTTGCATGGTTCGGGATCTGTAGAGCTGCGCATTGTTGGATTTGCTCTTCAATATTTGGACTCTCAGTAGTGATTATTAAACCACACTGAACTGAGCTCAACTGAACTGAACTAAAACACTACAAACTGAACTACACTGTTCCAATTTACTATGACCTTTTATGTGAAGCTGCTTTGACACAATCTACATTGTATAAGCGCTATACAAATAAAGGTGAATTGAATTGAATTGATTATACAATATACAAGTTTTAAAAGTGACACTGATATATCCTGCTATTTCTGGAAAACTTCTGCTGAAAGTGTAGCTTATTTATTTTAGGAATGTCCTTTTGTTCAATCTTTTTGGATTAAAGTGCTTTTTTGAAAATGCTTTCATTATCCAAAATAATATTAATCATTGTTTAAGACGTAAAACACCTTGTTTTGGGTGTTACACTAATATATACTGGAAAGTTTTAGATCTATAAATGTAAAGCCCTTTTAGCATGTTCAAACAAGAAGTATTAGCCTAAAGAGTGATGTTTAAACTCCTAAAATTTGTGCTTATTGCTTTGTATTTAATAGGCCCGTTCGTTTGAATGTTAATATTACCCTCTCGTTTCCACTTATTCATAATTACTTATAACTCCCTTATTGTTTAAAAATTAACTATAGTTTTTAGAGAC
The DNA here is from genome assembly GCF_903798145.1 of Danio aesculapii. Lineage (NCBI taxonomy): Eukaryota > Metazoa > Chordata > Actinopteri > Cypriniformes > Danionidae > Danio > Danio aesculapii. The sequence continues at coordinate 6,306,934 of NC_079453.1, forward strand.
TGTATTTTGATTTATTTGTACTGTAAATCTTTTGTTGTTATAAATAAAAAAAATGATGATGACAGTGTGATCGGTCATCATGACTGCCGCAACTTTGAGCCCCGAAGTGTTCAGCTGTCCGGCTTGACGGCTCCGTTTTCAACTCCGCCCCCGCCTGCGCTCAGCTAATCTCGTTGATCATCGGCTGCAGCTGTGCTTCATGTCGAACGCAACTATTGACTTCCATAGTAGGAACTAAAATACCATGGAAGTCAATGACTGCTTATTTCCAACATTCTTCAGCATAATTACAGAAGATATTTAGAAAAAAAGTTTAGAAGTTGAAAAGTTTATCCTTTCCTTGAAAATTAACTTTTTTTTTAAAAAAAAAGGCATCATATTATGGCATTTTATGTCGTATAATTAAAAATATCTTCAACATTTTGACCATGCGACGTCAGCGATGCCAACAGCCACGACGACACGTAAGCCGACGGCCACACGTAGGCCGCGCCGTAGCATATGCGTGCGCTTGACACAGAAGTATAAATCAGCCTTTATTCAGTGGAATATTTCTGATGGCTGATTGTCGCCACCTATTGGTTAAATAATGTAATTGCTGCCTACAACTTTCATTTTTTAGCATCCGTAAATGCATAAGATGGTGATTTTAATCTTTACCATAAACATCAGTGGCTTTATCTCAACTATAAACTGTTCTCCCAGCACTGCTGTGTTATTTGACTATTTGTAACTTCATAACTAACTCAAAAGACTAAAGACTGAATCACTTTCTTGACTGTTGTGTTTGCAGAAATTTGAAGGATTAATAAACGTATGCAAGTCACCATCAGTTATAATTTATGTTGTGTAGGTGTTAAAATCCCAATCATTTAATATTTAATCGTGCAGCTTACACTGAATGCATTGATGCAGGCTAAACAATTAGATAGAAAACACCTTTAAAAAACTAAGAAACCCACCACATCCCAAATAACCCACCACAACTTTTTCCATCTTCATTATATTTTACAGGAAAGCTTAAACGCTTTCATGCATGTGATTTGAATGACTTTAGAGGCGATCTCTCTGCGATCATTACAAATTTAGGATTAATCTACCAGTAAAAACAACGTATTAATCCACGGGCCATGTGTGTTCCGAATAGTTGGTAGTGATCCGCCCAAATCAAGGATCAACTGTGATCCGTTACACTCCTAATCATCACATTAATTGTCACATATTTGCAGGAGTGAACCCCTCAGTATGGAGTCTGATAATCAAATAATCCATATAGCTTGCAAATACTTCAGAAATGTGGCAAAATGACAGCAGACCTCTTTGTGTTCCTACTTGACTTGAATTGTTTACTTCACAACATTTCACTCATGCTCAGATTCGCTGAATAACCAATCAGAGCGCTCTCTTCTGTCAACGGCGGATTGTACGTGTTGAATTGACCTAATGAGCTCCTACGGTAACTCAACGACAGACAACACACCAAACAACTAGCTGAACAGACAAAGCCCAATGGCTGACTGTGTCCCCCAGCCTTAATATGACTAGACCCACACGGAATCTGCTCGCGCGGAAATCCACAGATTTTTAGCCCATCATTGAGTCTATTTATTTACTTGTGTAAATGTGTGTACATTTATATTTGTTTGGCATTTTTACTAATATTACTGACTAACATAAAAATGTTCATATGATTTATTTACAATACAGTTTGTAAAGTAATATTTCCTGTCTTTTAGTAGATCTATTATATAAGAGATTTGCTTTGTTTACCAAATAAGTGGATCTAATAGGATTTGCATTGTAAACGTTAAATAGAAGTTAAATAGATATTATTTTTGATTTCGTATATTAAGTTTTCAAGTTATGATACTCCCAAAATCTTTTTTTCCCCCGCAAAATTCTCTGCAGATAAAGAAAAAAAATGTCCGCAGATCCTGTCATTCTCTCTGGCCCCTAAACATGACCTTTTAATTGTACAGGAATTGGCTGTTGTATTGCCTTCCAACAATGCTGATGCGTTTACCTTCTTTCGGATGAGCGACATCACACCGATGCGCGTGAGGACGTGCTGCCGTGACAGTCCCTCCCGAGGAACACCATCTGCAAAGCTTTCAGCACCATCTGCACCAGGCTCACACAAGTGCCGCATAAAGAGAGAGACGTAAGCCCTGAGAAAAAGCAAGATACAGAAGACCATCAGAACCAGTTAACATTTCTCATAAGACCAAATCAATGATTGTTTGCTAAGGAATTTATGGTAAGCCGTTCACTTACAGATCAATACAATAAATGCATAAATAAAAACAAACAAGCACACAACAGACACTTATGCATTCACAGTTTTCTCTTTTTATTTCGTTTTTAAATGGATAGTTCACCCAAAAAAAAAAAAAAAATGTATTCACCCTTCACTTGGTCTTGTTTCTTTCTTCTGTTGAACTCAAAAGAAGATATTTTGAGAAATGTTGGTTGCTGGCAGCCATTGACTTAAGTAATTTAGTCATACTTAAATCACAGTAATTTTGCTGTGGAAATTGATGAGTGACGTCAATCAGCTTTCTTTAAGATGTCTTCTTTTGTGTTCAACAGAAGAAAACCACACGAGGGAGTATAAATCATGAAGTAACTTTTTAATTTTGAGGTGTTTTCATTTTTTAAAATACGTCTCTTAAGCTCACCAAAGCTGCATTTATTGTAAAAATACTGTATGGAAGTATGGAAGCAGTGATATAAGACAGAATTTCCTAAATGAATAGAAAATTCAATAAATAAAGTCTAAACACTGCAAAAAAATAAAAATAAAATTGCATGATAAAAGTTTTTCCTAATCTCTTATCATTAACTTAATGCATCTTTGAAGAACTGAAGTCTTCATTTCATCAAGAAATAATCTTACCACAAATGTTTTGAATGAAATGTATTTTCACACAATTCTTCTTAAAAACTAAGCTGCAGTTTCAACCTGCAACTATGACTTTTTCCATTATTTGTAAAAAAAAATTATATAAAATAATAAATAAATAAATAAATAAATAAATGAACAAATCAAATGAATCAATATTCAGTTAAACATTTCTAATCTGGTCATACTACTAAGATACTACTACAAAAACAAAACAAATTGAATTTAAATGACAAAACTAGTATATAAATTATTTTTGACCCCGTTGTTTGTTAATACTAAATTAAAACTCACTTAAACTCTCTCTCTGATTTGCCCCGCAGGTCTCTAACCAGCCACTGCGTTGTGAATGCGTCCTGAGGCGGCATCCCATAACGCATCACTGCATTCAGGAAAGCCTTCCTTTGACGAGCATTGAAACCCAACACCTGCCAAATCAAAACGGTTTAGTTCTTTTGACAACTCAAACTCAAAATACGCAAGTTAAAACATCAAAAATCTCACAATTCTGTTTGTTTGTTTATTTATTGTCACATCAGCAACGTATGGCTATTTCATGGCAATATTAGTATACATAAAAACATAATACTTCATATATTACATATAACTTCATAATTCAATATGATGATACAAACAATCCTCACTATCCTTCAGCTTGCCACAGAGGAATGAACCAGCAGTTACTCTGGCATATGTTTTATTTGACGGATGCCCTTCCAGCCACATGATACACAAAATAAATAAATAAAAGCTTTTATATTAAAAATGCTAGATATTATTTTTAGTCCGATAGATAACAAATAACTACAAATTCTTCCCGGGTTACATTTTGAAAAACATCCATTAAAGTAATCCGAGTAGAGTGCAAATCTCGTCTCACCTCTATGTTGCCGCTCACTCTGGCCAGCAGGGGGGGCAGAGGTTTATCTTTGTCGTTTCTGAGGCCTTTCCTGTTGGGTCGCCGTGAATTGGCTGCAAGCAGACGACCATAATTGTGTTTAAAGAAAGTGTCTATTTGTTATTAAATTAAGTTCGATTTAGCTATGCTGATCTCACCTTCTGATCGCTCGTCAAAGTCCTCGTCTCCTTCCTCTGATGCAACCGAATAATCTGATTGGCCGTCAGATTGATCGTCCTGCCAATCTGTAACAGATAAAAGCCAAGTATTTGATTTTTATTATTTATTTGGATTTTTATGCATAGATTTCCTAATTCACTCACATATTTATGGTTCACAGAACTTTTTAGATTGGATATGCAAAACAATTAAATATCAGAAGTGTAGAAATAAAATTAAGTAAACAAGGATTTAACATTTAGGACTCAAAGATATGAGAATATGGCATTAAACTACCATAATAATAAAATAATATTTATATGTAATCAAAGTAAGTTATGATAATACTCAATAATTCAATAATTCAATTGCTAATACAGGGTTTACTTTATGTAGTTGTTTCCTCTAAATAAATCCAAATAAAATGGGGATGGTACATTTGACACTGTACGTGTTCAAATTTACTATGTGGGTTTTTTATTTTATCGTTCTTCATCCTATTTTTCCTTATGTTCTCTATTAAAAAATTCTTAACTTCTAGGCTCTAAGTCTTCTAAGTCTGGCCTTAGAAGCATAACCACTTGCAATTGCTGCTTATGTTGAATGGGATAAAAGTCCTCAAGTATGGTGTGCAGTTTGGTTTGGTCACATCTCTCACCTCTGTCCTCCTGAGAGCCGTCGTTGTAGTTGACCTGTTTGCGGATTCGTTTGCCCTTGCCTAGATTACGAGCCAAATCCTCCTGCTGCTGCTCATAATGGTGTCGGAGGAGTTTCTCCCAGTAATCTGGATCCACACTTTCCTCCTGCTTGATGATTTCCCTCTGAACTTCCTCTTCCTGTGGTCGAAAGACAGGAAACGGGTGACTTCATTTATTTCATTTGACTTCATTTTAATTTGACTTCACATATAATTTCAAACACGAAACCTTTCATTAATCATAATATTTATCTTTAAATGAAAATTTAAGAATACAAAAAAAAACATGTAAAATTACAATAGTAATAGCGGTCTTAATATTTCCATCTTAATCCATTAAACCAACTTAAATTAATTACTATTGTGAAAATTCACTAAATAAAAAAAAATGAATGAGATTTTAAAATTGCTACACTAATTTGTCTTAATTTTGTTATATATATATATATATATATATATATATATATATATATATATATATATATATATATATATATATACACACACACAAACACACGCCAAACCAACATATATTATTGTTACAATCATTGTAATATTTCAAAACTAATAATAAAATAAGGGATATTTCACCCAGAAATTCTGCCTCAATTTGTTTAAAACCTTTTTTCATTCAGTATTTTCATCTGTTGAACACAAAGATATTTTGAAGAATGCTGGTTGCTGGCACCTATTGACTTGTATAGTCAAATACAGTATAGGAAAAAAAAAAAAAAAAAAAAAAAAAAAAAAAAAGAAAGTCAATGGGTGCCAGCAACCAGCATTCTTCAAAACATCTTCTTGTGTGTTCAACAGAAGAAAGAAGCTCAAATATGTTTTGAACAAGTGAACGCAGTGAAAATGATGGAAATATTTACAATTTGAGAGATCCATGCCCAAGAAAAAACAAAACAAAATTATAAACCTCTTTAAAATCTTCTGTAAAAACCTGTAAATCTTAAGGTTATTGCACACTGCATTTGAAATTTTCGTCCGTAATTTTCGCATGTTAATAAATAAACTCGACCTCACGTTGTGTGTATCGAATTGACACACTGCCTCCCAAACTTTCGTCCGTCATAAAAAAAAACAACTCGAACTGAGTTCAATTTTCGCATCCAAAAAAGCAATTTGAGAGGAGTTTTGACAGTTCAGAGCCACCGCACAAGCAAAAAGCTGAATGCTTTTTTTTCTGTAGAATGCCGTCATTTTAGCTACAGATAACTTTAGGACAAACACAGTGCATAAAATAAAGACAGAATGTGGAGGACGGCTGAGAAACCCTATGCTGTATACAGTAACTGGCGCACGTCTCCCCTGCTGCTTCTTGGGCTACGTACACACTGCAGCCAAATGTGGCCCAAATCAGATTTTTTTGCCCACATGTGACTCAGGTAATGACAGTGTGAACAGCCCAAACCGCATGGAATCTGATCTTTTCAGGTCAGATCTGTGCCACTTTCACATGTAGTCCTAAATCAGACACAGATCTGATGTTTTGCAATGCGACCGCAGTGTGAACAGTTTTGTCGGATTTCATGTGATTTTACATAATCTTCGAGTGACATGCGTCATCATTCTGTGCTGCAAACATCCTCTACTCCTCAGCAGCATAGTAGAATAGCACACAGGGCGATTACTGGACCACAGAAAGTTGGTTGTTCATTTTGAAAAAGATTTTGAAGGCAAAACTGGTGCTTGTTAACGATTCAGGCACGGGATGATCGCGTGCGTGTTGCGGATAGTGGATCCGTGTGCAAAGGAGAGAGAGCTCGAGCACCCAACCCCCCTTCTGTACGTGTCTGCTGTTTATAACGAAGTAAAATGAAATAACTCTGCTAATGGAGATAAACCAGCTCTGCCTTCACAGTTCAATCTGCGGCTGCTCATTAACCCGTGAGTTCACTACACCGGTGGTCATAAATCAGAAATGATCAGTGTTTACAATCACAAGTGACTTATTTTAGATTTCAAATGCCGAAATACACATTAGTAGTAGCAGAACAATCATTTACAGTTCTTAAAATACACCACGGTTGTCTGTGAAAAGGGTAATAATCATATAAGCATGATCCGACAACGTGCTTACTTCATACAGCAGGGGTCACCAAACTTGTTCCTGGAGGGCTGGTGTCCTGCAGATTTTAGCTCCAACTCTAATCAAACACACCTGAACAAACTAATCAAGGTCTTGCTAGGTATACTTAAAACACCCAGGCAGGTGTTTTGAGGCAAGTTGGAGCTAAACCCTGGAGGGACACCGGGAGATTGGTGACCCCTGTCATACCGTCTCACGTGTGCATAATTAGACATTTTATGCTGTCCGTAACTGTACTTTTGCGCATGCGGGTCAGTTTAGGACCATGATCTGTTCACACTGCAAATCTAATATTGGCCACATTTATAAGAGCAGTGTGAACAGCCATGCAAAAAAATCAGATCGGAGAAAAAAAAAAATCTGATTTGAGCACTAAGCCTGGCAGTGTGAACGTAGCCTTGTTGTGTGTGTGTGTGTGTGTTCATACATTCGACGTACTGCCCATAGACATTTTAATAGAAAGCATGGTCCGCTTTTTGTTTGTTAATAATGTATATCTATAATAATGTCTGTAGGCACCGCTAGTCTCTGTTCAGCATTTGTTTACGTTCATGAATGCGTGAAGCGTCAAAATTCCACTAATTTCCTGAAATATTCAGCATTTTGGCATAATCATAGCACAGCTGTTTGATAATGAGCTGAACTCTCAATTCTCTTTATGCAGAATATGTAGCCTATCTCTATGCACAATATGTAGCCTATTCCTCTTTCTAGTTTGGAGAAGACACAGGAGAAGTATTACTGCTTGAAATGTTTTGCGTTTTATCGTGATGGATTAATTGATACGCATCTCACTCAGTGTGCAAGGTTTGTTTACGTGATGAATTTTTCACACAAAAAAAACGCATATGAAAATTTCCGACGTCAGTGTGCCTTTAATCTTCTCACTTTCCAAATGTTAAACCAAGATTTAACACTAATATTTCACAGTGAAAAGAAAACTTGACATTACAAGCTTCTAACTCAAATAACCACGCAGTCCTAGTGCCAGCGTCAATCCCACAATGCTCTTTGTCGGCACTCACCGCCTCCTCCTCATCCTTGACCACATACTGCGCCACTTTGAAGGAGCTGAGATACTCGTTCATGCTCTGGAGCTCCGTGTCGTCGGTCGCGTCCTGATTACGATCCAGCAGGCGATCGATGGCTTTGTCATCATAGTGAATCACACTGCTGTCCTCTTGTCCTTCTTTGTTCTCCCCTAAAACAGACAAACAAACACAACTAATTCAATCCCAGTTCTTCAGAGTGTCAGCAGGTTTTATGAGGGTAAACTTATTTAAAAGACCAACAAAAGAAAACTTTAGGGGGGAAAGAGAAAACTATACAGCAATGTGTGTTAGGAATTACTTATAATAGAGAGTATTTAAAGAGTTGAGTTCATAGATCAGTTTGTTTTAACTTTGAAATGTTGCAAATTTATTAATTAATTTTACATAAAGGGGTTTAAACAGTTGTGTGGCTACAGTCTGTGAATATAGCCAGCTTCTAATGGTAAAAATGTATACATTTTATTGTCTATAATCACACTTGATAAAAACTCTGCAGAAACACTTTGATTGACATTCTTCCTTTGCACGTGTCAGAGGGGGAAAGCCCCGCCCATTAGTGACGATCTCTCCCTCATTAGCATAGGATGTTAGTCTCATTTTTAAATCTGCCAATATGCTGACGCTATGTTGACGCATTTGTAGCTCCGCCCTCTTTTGAAAAGTTTACAATCTCACTTGAATTTAAAGCAACAGTCACCAAAACGTCACAATTACAACCAATGCCAGTTCTATGAAACATTATTCATGGGGTATTTTGAGTGGGGGGGACATCAAAGACTTATTTTACATCTTATAAAGTAGGGCATAATAGGTCACCTTGAAGTGTGATTATATAAAAATAGAATTAATCAATTTTACCATTTAAATTCACACACTGTTACCACACAACTGTGTTTAAGTCCCTTATAAAAGTGATTTTTGCATAATAGGTCCCCTTTAAAGGACTTTAAGGTCTTAGTTTAAAATCGATATAAGACTTTAAGTAGAAACCCTGTACTGCACTGAGAAGCTTTTAGTTTACAAATGTTGATATTTTCTCATACCTTCTCCATCGTCCTTAAATAGCTCCTCTGTACCGAATTTAAGAATATCATCGAGCTCCTGTTTGGACATCGAACCAGTCTTTGAGCCCAATCCAGGACGCACAACCAAGTGAGTCAACATCATCTTCTTCTTGGCCACCTTCAGATTAGAAACACAAATAAACCAGTCGGTTTAGATTCAACGGAGGCTGTTGGCAAATAATATTATTAAGTTTCCTGCAAAGACATGATTATACCTGAGTAATTCGCTCTTCTACAGAAGCTTTGGTCACAAAGCGGTAGATCATCACCTTCTTGTTTTGACCAATCCTGTGAGCTCTGCTGAAGGCCTACAAAGAAAAAACACAAAGCAAATTGAAGATGGCGATAACAAAACCAAAAAGAGTAAAATAAATAAATAATGTGACCTTATGAGTTTGTTAAAAACACTTCATATTGAGTAATATTACTGAACTCCAGTGGCATTTCTGTAGAGCTGCTTATGACCTAGTAAACTAATAAAATAACTGATGAACACAATTTGCACATTCTGTTTTACACAATTTATAAGTTCAGAACTAATCTGAACTGTATTACAAATATACCCATTGCAGTTAACTAAAACCATGCAATAATACATGTCATTTGCATTAAATTGCCAGAAAAACAAGAAATACAGTTGAAACCAGAAGTTTACATACACTCTAAAAAAAGGAACATAACAACTTTTTAAAAAATGTCTGATGGTAAATCATACTAAACGTTTACTATTTTAAGTTCGTTAGGATTAGCTAAATCATTTACATTTGCTAAATGCCAGAATAATGAGAGAATTTTTTATTTTGAGAATTTTTTATTAATTTCTAGACAGTCAAAAGTTTACGTATACTTCCTTGGTATTTTTTACCTTTGCTTTTAAACTGTATAACTTTGGTCAAACGTTTTGGGTATCCTTCCACAAGTTTCTCACAATAGTATGAAGGAATTTTGGCCCATTCCTCCTGACAGAATTGGTGTAACTTGTCTTGCTCGCACAAGCTTTTTCAACTCTGCCCACAAATTTTCTATAGGATTGAGATCAGGGCTTTGTGATGGCCACTCCAAAATATTTACTCTGTTGTCCTTAAAGCACATTTGAACTAATTTGGCAGTTCGCTTCGGGTCATAGTCTGTTTGGAAGACCCATTTGTGACCAAGTTTTAATTTCCTGGCTGATGTTTTCAGATGTTGCTTCAGTATTTCTACATAACGTTTTTTCTTCCTGATGCCATCTATGCTATGAAGTGGACCAGTCCCTCCTGCAGCAAAACAGCCGCACAACATGATGCTGCCGCCATACTTCACAGTTGAGATGGTGTTCTTAGGCTTTTAAGCTTTCCCCCTTGTCCTCCAAATGTTACACTGGTCATTATGGCCAAACAGTTCAATCTTAGTTCCATCAGACCACAGGACATGTCTCCAAAAAATTTGTCTTTTTCCCAGTGTAACTTTGCAAATTGTAAACTGGCTTTTTTTGCTGATTCTGTCTTGTTGATTTTCCCATGTTGTCACACAAGGAAGCAGTGTGTTTGAGGTTTTCCTTAAATACTATTCAACAGTTGTGCCTCCGATTAACTCAAATGTTGTCAATTAGCCAATCAGAAACTTTAAAAACCTCGACACCATCATCTGAGCTTTTTCAGAGGCATAATAATCTTATTGTATGTAAACTTGACTTTCAAGAAAATTGTCCCAAAAATATCTCTCTCATTATTCTGCTATTAAGCATAACAGAAACAAATTTGATAATCCTAACTTACCTAAAAGAGAAAAAGTTCATATACATTAACATCTGACTTTTTTAAAATGGTTATGTGCCTTTTTATACAGTGTATGTAAACTTCTGGTTTCAACTGTATATAAAAATAATAAATAAACTTCAACCCATTTACTTCTATTCGACTAATTTGTTTAATTAAAATAAAAGTAAAACTTATATATAAAAAATATGTATTATGACAAAAAACAGAACCCCCACAAAATGACTAAACCATTGAAAAATATTAACATTCAAAATATACATCAATATTTAATTAATTCTGCATTATCTGAGTTGAGCTGCCTAAAACTCCTTTTCTCTCATGACTGAAATAGGGATTTTACAATTTACTGCACAAAATTAAATTAAATCAGTTACTATAGCTAACTTAAACAATAATAATCTAAACTTCTATCATTTGCACAGCAAGTTGACCAAAACTAAATAGGCATTAAACAATTGCCAAAACAAATCCATATTTTTATAATTTCATTTAAAAAAATACATTAAAAAGCCATAAAAATTATATATATATATATATATATATATATATATATATATATATATATATATATATATATATATATATATATATATATATATATATATATATATATACACACACATACATACATACATACATATACACACATAATAAATTACGTGAATCTTAAATATTCTGGAAAACAAAAAGAAATAAAGCAGAATTTAAATGTGTAATATTTCGTATATATTACATATTATTTTCCATATATATTATTATAATGTATAATAATAATAATTGGTGAAAAGTTTCCATTAATTGATTGATTTTTGTTCGTTTACTACTTCAATGAAACAACTCTTTTTAAAAGCTTTTTAAATCACTATATAAACAAAAAGGACTTCTGAAAGTTCAGGAAAAATGTTTAACATGTCATATCTCACTGATTTTACCAGATTAGTCAGCGTTCAAACACCAGCCAGAGTCCAATGCTTACCTGAATGTCATTGTGAGGGTTCCAATCAGAATCGTAGATGACGACAGTGTCTGCGGTTGCCAAATTGATACCCAAACCACCAGCTCTGGTTGAGAGCAGGAAAACAAACTGAGGAGCACCAGGAGCTAAAGCCAAAGAAACCCACAATTCACAATGAGAGTTGTCATCTCATTTCAGAAATGAAGCTGGTACAGAGAAAAACATTGTGTCAAACATCTAGTCTAACCGTTAAAGCGGTCAATGGCTTCCTGCCTCATGCCTCCTGTGATTCCTCCATCAATACGCTCATATTTGTAGCCCTCATTCTCCAGGAAATCCTCCAGCAGGTCCAACATTTTGGTCATCTAGATCACAACAGAATATCTCAAACCCTGCTGTGCATACTAAACATGCATCATATACATATTTTATTATTATTATTATTATTATTATTATTATTGTTATTATTAATAATAATAATAATAATAATAATAATAATAATAGTAATAATACATTTTAATTGAGGCGCCTTTCAAACCAATCAAGGTCACAGTACATAAGACTCAATAAATAACCATAAACAATAAAAAAAAAAGCAGCAACAAGTGCTTCCTATATCTATTATGTAAAATATTTATAAACCACTAGAATATTCTCTGCATTTATTAGATATTGGTTTGTGTATTCATAGTTTTATTTAATAAATGTCTGAGAAAATTTCTTCCAAATTTCAAATTAAAAAGCATTATTCCTTCCTAATATAGAAACTGGTCAGAATAAGAAATGTTTGGACTTGCTGGAACTGATTATCAGTGTTATTACATTAAATATAGATTTATTAACGTTTCTGAAGTTCAACTTTCTGATTGTTGGCATTGTGCTGGCAAAAACGTGGGGAGTGGAAAGAGGTGGTGCTTCCTGCGCACACTCTCCTCTCCATATGCACCAGACACTTTTTTTTTTACAAAACTCTTGGAAAAAAATTTTGCAATTCTTAGTGTACTTCTACAGGTGGTTTGTCAAGCCCTCTCACCTGTGTGAAGACACTTTCTTTTCCTCTCCATATGCACCAGTTCTTGTGAGCACCTCATACTTTGTGAAAAACATTGTGCAATTCTGAATGTGCTCCATACAGACAGACTAGAGCAGTGTTTCCCAACCCTGTTCCTGGAGGCACACCAACAGTACATATTTTGGATGTCTCCCTCATCAGACCCATTCACTTCAGGTTTTGGAGTCTCTTCTGATGTTCTGATGAGCTGATTCAGGTGTGTTTGAATAGGAAAAAGCTAAAAAATGTGTACTCTTGGTGCCCTATCATCCACCTGGCGCAATGTGGCGCAAGGCGCGCCGCAATCGTTGTTTGCTAGTTTCAGCTTGGCGCAAGAGTCATTTTGACATTATGCGCCACGCTGTTTAAGAAGCAAATGCATTTGCGCTCATATGTGCGCCCATAGGCGCTCTGATCTAAAAAAGGAGGCGTGTTGAGGCGCATTGCTATTTTGAGGAACTATAATAGACTGTTCTATAGACCAGATCAAAGCTGGTCTATTGTCCAGCGCAGAGCGTGTTAGTTGTGCGCCTCGCTTACACATTGCTTAATACACACAAGATGTAGAGCAATACGCAAATATCTTTACATATGAAAAAAAGAATTAAAATATTAAGAAATATATATATATATATATATATATATATATATATATATATATATATATATATATATATATATATATATATATATATATATATATATATATATATATATATATATATATATATATATATATATAAAGGATTAAAATATTACAAAACATTATTTTCTAGCCTACATAAATATAAAAACCATACTTTCATGCCTTCTTCATCTCGGGGGCTTTTTCAGTTTATTTGTGACGATTTGCATTTGTATAATGTTATTATTATTAGAAGTATTTTTAATTATATGCATATTTATATTTGTTTTATTAAAAACAAGCTTAGATTTGCCCACCTGTCAGGTTTTAGACCATATGGGGCATAACATGTGTATTAGGATATAACTCAGTTTTTTGACCATAATTCATTATTATTGTTCATTTATTCGTTTGCTGGAAATTAGAACTCAATTTAGAAATAGTTTTGACACAAATCTTTGCGCTTAACAAAGAAAATTTATTATTTATAGGCTAATAGATGTCTGTGCTTACAAGGTTTCCCTATCTACGAGAGCGAAAGTGAAAGTAAACAATGAGGAAGCTCATCTCTCACTCTCGTGCTGTAGATGCTCTGCTTAACTGTTTTCTCGCTAGTGAAGTGTTCAGTTTTTACACTTACAAAGTCCGCCATGTAAATAGCAAATGCACTATGGTGCGACGCAACTGGCTCTTAAAGGGAATGGGAGATGAGACTCTGATTGGTTTATTCTCAAAACACACCTATAACTCATTAAGAAAATAAGCTCAACCCTCTTAGACCATGCGCCACGGCGCAAAGCCGATTTTTCCGTCCTAAAAATAGCACAAGTGGATTGTGACACGCCCTTAATGCGTTTGTGCCTTGCGCTTCGCACTTTGCGCATGGATCATCAAAATAGAGCCCTTGGTGTGTCTTCAGGAACAGAGCTGGGAAACACTGCATTAGAGGACAAACATTGAATAAAAATGTCTGCTAAATAAAAAAATTAAAAAAGAACATTTGAGAAAAATCTTAAATGTTGTGTTTGAGTTATCATGGTTTGTGCCAGAGATTAAAACAATATGAAACCTAATTAAAAAACAAAGTTTTTTTTGTTTACCTGAGAGAAGATGAGCACCCTGTGTCCGCCCTCCTTCAGCTTGCGCAGCATCTTCTGCAGTAGCAGCAGTTTGCCAGAAGATTTAGTCAGGCCACCACCTTCATACATCCCATTGGGCATTTTGGCAGCTTCCTGTTTCACACAGCCAATCAAGAGATCAGAGATTTTCTGATCCGGTACCCTCCAATTTCATATGCGACTAATGTTTGCATTGAATGGAGAGAAACTTAGAAACATGGACTGTACCATAGCAGCAGCAGGGAAAAGATAAGGATGGTTACAGCACTTCTTCAAGTCCATGACCACATTCAGCAGAGAAACCTGATTTCCTCCACCACGAGTGTTCAGAGCATCGAAGTTTCGGGTTAGGATGAACTTGTAATATTTCCTGAATTAAAAAAAGACATACGTTTATCAGAAACTCTGCATATTGTGTGAGCTTGTTTTGGTTTCTCGGCGCACACTCACTTCTGCATGGGGCTGAGCTCCACGCGCACGATCAGCTCTGTTTTTGAAGGCATGTGCTTGAACACGTCGGCTTTGAGTCTCCTGAGCATGTGTGGACCCAGCATGTCATGAAGCTTTTTGATCTGGTCCTCCTTTGCGATGTCTGCAAACTCCTCCAAGAAACCCTCAAGATTACTGCAGAGCAAAAAATAGTGTTATTTTTGTGTGCAAATACCCAAAGGGACACCAGAGGGTGCTAAGAGAGGGCCTGAAAATGTTAGTTTTTTTTGTTTTTAGTGTTAGTAAAGAGTTGTTCATTTATACCTCCTTACAATATTAATAATGTGATGTTAAAATGAGTGCTTCATCTATTTTTAGTGTGTTGCTCACTGAAATGATGTTTGGATTGTGCTATACAAATAAAATGTGAAGTAAAAAACTCTCTATAACAAGTAAATTAACAACAATACAATGATTTAGATAGATTTCTTTAAAATATGTGTGCATTATGAATGTATATTAAGTAATATAAAAATGTTAATAGTTATATCTAAAAGATTCTCTAAACATTCATGAAAAAGTATTTTTCAAAAGTGCTGGAAAATGTAAAAAAAAAATTAAACATAATAAATAAAACTAATATAATAAAAAGAATATATTAATACAAAAAGGTGAAAAACATTAATTTTGTTTAATTTATATTAAGTTTATAAATATAATATTTAAAATAATCTTAAGTTATATTAAAAAAAATTGCAATCACAAAAAACAGAGTATTTAGAAAAAATGCTGGAAAAACTTATTAAAAACAAATTTAATTTACATAAATCTTGCTTAATTTATAATCAAGAATAATATAAGTATTATTTATTGATATAAAGCAGATGTGAACAGTGACATTTTGTAAACAAAACTATTTATAAAAAATAAAAACAATAAACTTAAAAAATGTATTAATATAAGAGGTGATTTTTTTTTGCATAATTTACATTAAAGAATAATAAGAGTATTATTGATAAAAAGCTGATGTAAAAATTGACATTTTATAAACAAAGCTATTTATTAAAAATAAAAACAATACATTTAATTAATAAATATAAGGTGACTTTTGCTTAATTTATATTAAAGAATTTAAAAAATAAATAAATTTAGTATTATTTATTGATAAAGAGCGATGCAAAAAGGTCAACATATTTCAAATATTTTACGTGCAAAATAAATTTATATTAAATAATATTTAAAATAACCTTAAGTTATATTTAAAAAAGATTGTTCACAAATCACAAAAAAACTATTTAAAAAATGCTGGAAAAATTATAATAAAAACAATCAATGTAATTAAAAATATATATTAATACAAAAGGTAATAACACATTAATTTTGCTTAATTTATAATCAAGAATAATAAGAGTATTATTTATTGATAAAAAGCAGAGTGACATTTTATAAACAAAACTATTTCTAAAAAAATAAAAACAATAACCTTAATAAAAAATTTATTAATATAAGAGGTGATTTTTTTTGCTTAATTTACATTAAAGAATAATAAGAGTATTATTGATAAAAAGCAGATGTAAAAAGGGACATTTTATAAACAAAACTATTTATTAAAAATAAAAACAATAAATTTAATAATTTACATAAAAGGTGACTTTTGCTTAATTTATATAAAAAAAAACAGTATTATTTATTGATAAAGAGCGATGCAAAAAGGACAACATATTTCAAATATTTTATGTGCATATAAAATTTATATTAAATAATATTTAAAATAACCTTAAGTTATTAAGGTTTAAAAAAAGATTGTTCACAATCACAAAAAACTATTTAAAAATGCTGGAAAAATTATAATAAAAACAATCAATGTAATTAAAAATATATATTAATACAAAAGGTAATAACACATTAATTTTGCTTAATTTATAATCAAGAATAATAAGAGTATTATTTATTGATAAAAAGCAGAGTGACATTTTATAAACAAAACTATTTATAAAAATAAAAACGTAACAAAAATCTAATAATAAAATGTATAATACAGACATAAAAAGTATTAAGACTTTAAGAAAAAATTATTATTGAACAACTGAACAAAGCCCTTCATTATCTTTGTAATTGATCATTAAAATCCTTAAAAGCTTTCATTAAAAATCTTTAAATTAATTAACTCAATTATTAATAATGCTTTTTTTTTTTTTATTTAGAGAGAAAGCTTAACACAAACTGACCTGAATCTCTCCGGCGTGAGGAAGTTGAGCAGATGGAAAAGCTCTTCTAGGTTGTTCTGCAGTGGTGTTCCTGTCAACAACAGCTTATGCTGCAGCGGGTAGTTGTTCAGTATCCTGAAAAACTATGGACACCACAGAACAGTAGTAAACCATCACAAATGGGTCATTTAAAAATGAACAGAATTCATTCAAACCAATGTAGCATAAAAAAACAGCCATGTCGGTCTCACCTTCGACTGGTTATTCTTCAGTCTGTGGGCCTCATCAACAACCAGACAAGCCCAGTCGATGGAGCCCAGAACGGCCGTGTCAATAGTGATCAACTCATAGGAGGTCAACAGCACGTGGAACTTGACGGACGCTTCTTTCTGCAGGATCATCAGGAAACAATTCATTACGCATAGATTCAAGCATCTGCTGTCATTAGCTATGTTTCCATCCAAAAACGCGAATGAACTTTATTCGCAAAACTGGATTATCGCATTAAAGACGTGCGAATAAAGCAGCGTTTCCATCCAACTAGTCAAAGCAAACAAAATCATCACTTCCTGATTAACTGGCGTCAAATATCAACAGTAAAAACTGAATTTACTGCAGTAGGAGAAGCTGCGTCAATCTTTTCTTCATCTAATAAACGACTTGCGCCTCAGAGGGCAATCCTGACACGCTGAGAACAAGCGGTGGCGTTTGAAGGTGTCAGACGCGGAGCACAGACGCTCTTGATTCTGGAGGTCATTAATAATATAATAACACTAATACTTAAACGGTAAGACATTTTAGAATGACCAAGACAACAGTTCAGATGGTTTACAGTGTGCTCAGCCTGCTGGTTTGTCCATTCATACACATTTTCATCATCACATGATCTCTTATAACAAAATCACATGACCTATTTTAATGCGCGTAGTTTATGCTCATCTTTTCTTATCAAATAAAAAGTGTCCTACTTAGTAATGCGCATACGTTATTTATGCATATTTTTTTTAAATGTATGTGCATCTTGGCGTTTCCATCAACCGTTTTCTTATGCGCATATCCAAAATGCGCATTAAAATAGGTGGATGGAAACATAGCTACTGAGAACATTTAGGTGCACAGCAATAAGTGATAAAAGTCGAGGGGGGAAAGATATTTTGGGGTCTGTACTGCTCAATGGAAATGAGCAATAAAATAACAATGCCAGTATTAAATCTGATTAACATGTCGCAGAAAACTATTTAAATACTTGGGGTATAAAGCATGTGATGGAGCATGTAAACACACTCAATGAAGAGGAGTAATGAAAAGAGTCTTCCAGCTAACTGACCTTCATCTTGGAGGGTTTCTTGCCACCACGGATGGCGTTGTTTTCGAAGGAGAACTCATTTTCTCTGATGACGGCTCTGCTGTCTTTGTCACCGACGTATGTGACGACGTACATGTCCGGGGCCCACATCTCAAACTCTCTCTCCCAGTTGATGATGGTGGACAGCGGTGCACTGACCAGGAACGGGCCCTTAGAATGACCCTGGAGAACAAAAAAAAACACAAGAGTCTTTTTATTTGATGTGCACTGGTTATCAAGCAAATACCAAATGAAAACAATTATAATTACCAATTTGTTTCAAAGCACAGCACATTTGAAACTTTTACTTTTAACCATCTTAAATTTAATAATAACTCAGAATAGTTTAAAAGTCCATGTCATTTTAATTGATCCGTAAATCTTTTATAAATGTACTACATCATAACCTGGCCCTTCTGAAATTTCTTTTAAAAACAAAGTGGCAAAAAAAAAAAAAACGATAAACCGGCGCACCTCTTTATACAGTGAATAAAGGAAAACAGCAGTCTGCACAGTCTTTCCCAGCCCCATCTCGTCTGCCAGGATGGTGTCGGTTCCCTGAGCCCAGGAGAAGCGCAGCCAGTTGAGCCCCTCCAGCTGATACGGGTGCAGCGTTCCGCCTGTGGTGTCCAGATACTCCGGCTGACGCTCAAACTTAATGGTGGGCTGCAGAAAGGCAGGAAAAGCCATAGTAAGTGGACTGTGTGGTTGGATCAACCCTTGTGTGCTATTGGGAATGTTTTCATCCACTCTGAGGTGATTTTGAGTCCTTATTTGGCCACAAATTTCTCGGTTTCAACAAATGGAATCAATTTTTAGTGGCAAATCTTATTTTGACACATATTTTGGGAAAATTCTTTGGATTAAAAAAACCTCAATACACCGAGCTATTTTACTACCCTTTCGTTATGTTAGAGGCTGTTTTTGCCCCATTGACTTCCATTATAACCGCATTTTATTGATTACAGACACATGACACCACATAATAATGCATTCCTGATTGTGATCCATTGATTTTTACTGTTAATCATCAGTTACAGTGCAAAAAAGCTTAGTTTCTGGCTTGTACATGGAGTATAGTGTGTGTGTGAGACCTTTGCACAATTACCTTGATATGTTTGAGAAAATAAAAACAAGCAGCTCAGCTCTCAGACCATAGTAAACAAAGTAAGTGTATATATAAATACACACTATAATCTACTGTTTTACTCCATAGAATAGCCAGAAGCTTTTTTGCACAGGCCTATTTAAAGGGTTAATGGTCCCAACTGATGATCAACAGTATAAATTACAAATTCTGCCTCCTCCCAACAAGGAAAACCAGCAACAATCAAGAACGCATGATTATATTTATACATGGCTGTGTCATGGCTTTGCAATCAAAAATGTTGTTATAATACACAAGAGTTAAATGTGCTGTCATTATAGTGTATGGCATAATGAAAAGTGCTTGCTTACATCCACGACAGGATTCTCTGGAGGTCGGTCCAGTTTGCGCATCTTCCCTTTGATCTTCATCTTCTTTCCTGGTTTACCTTCATCACCCATCATCAGCTCCCTTTAAGAAAAAAAAGGGAGGATGTTTGTGCATTTTCTTGCACTTAAAGGAACACTCCAAATATTATTTCACAACTTCCCTTGAGTTAAACAGTAGAGTTTTAACATTTTTGAATCCATTCAGCCAATCTCAGAGTCTGGCAGGAGCACTTTTAGCTTAGCTTACCGTACCACTTTTTCGGCACCCTTTCGAAAGGGTACTAAACACGAGAAAGGGTACCAAAAGGCGGAGCTAGACGCGCAGCTGAACGCTATTGGTTTACAGAGATACGTCATTCGCTTGCGCAACAAGCCAGAATGAAAACGAAAAACCCGCTATGTTTGAAATACACAGCCAAGAGATTACAGCGGAATTATATATACATATGTTAACGAGCCATGGTCGATCCGGGCTCAAACAAACCTTGTCGTCGTCTTAATGAACAGCCACAAAGCTAAAAAAAAAAAATAGAGCAGATTTACCCTGTTCCTCTTAGTTTTTTACGAGCCAGTCTGAAGCACGAGCGGTTTCGCTTTCTTGCTTGCGCTTGCCGCGTATCTATATCTGAAATAAACTTCTTGAGCTGACGAGAATAATGTGCGCTTGATTATTGACGTGCTTTTAAAACCCGATCCTGTCAGAATCTAACAAACGCGAGAGTGAAGCGTGAAGAAACAAAGGAGAAGCCGGAAAAAAAAGGAGCACATTATTTTTCAGCAAACATGAACAAACTGCCATGTATAACTATTATCTTCACCTTTTGGACTAACATGAACTGGGAATGATGGAATTACTGTCTAACAGAGGCTACATGTGCTGCTGAAGAGTACAGACAAGAGGTTTTCACTGACTGTAGGCTATATTTTGTGTTGTTTTTGAACCTAAATACGGACGAAATGTCTGTTGTGTGTAGTTCTTCTGTAGTTGGTAACATATCGGAGACTGTAAGGGGCTGTATGTGTTTATATATGTTCATTTATTTAGTTATTTAATTACAGTAGGCTATTTTGTCATTGATCTGCAGTTATAATCATATCACGTTCATAGAAAAGTTAGTAATAAACATTTATACACAAGTATTTATGTGTGTAAAGCATCCGTTTTGTAAGATGTGCTCCTCATATGATATGCAAGCCACCTGTAAAGCTTTACTGTGGACATTTTCTCGAGCGAGAATGACGTCGACTGAAACTTGCTCATTCACCACACCCACTAAAAGGGTACCCTTGGTAGTGGAAACGCAAGCCTGATAAAGGTGACCCATACCGATCCGAACCGTACTGTAGCATTCAGTGGAAACGAGCCATTAGACCACCCGCTCCTGTTTTAATTACACCAGAGTTACCGACCGCTCCTGCGCTTTCAGAAATGTATTCCCGCACCACAAGAAATCTGGTCGGGTCCCGCGGCTCCCACGGTACAGCTGCGGAAATGCAGACCTCTAGTCTGGTGTGTGTAATTCGCAACTGTCATGTGTGCGCCGCATCCGCCGTGCAACTCCCTTAAGGACGAATTCTGGTTTAGCTTTGAGGATCAGTGACTGCAGGATGAAGAACATTATGCTGGATGCCAACATTATCTCCACAAAAGCTAAAAAGCTTTATGAACCTTTTGCTGACAGCGATGAATGTTTGCGCCTGACAACAGGTTTTGATCTTTGCTTTCGATCTATAATATTGGACTTATTTTTCTACGAAAGTTGGAACTTTGAGAGTGTTTAAACGAGAGAAAAGTATGAAAATGTTAACGCCCGTCTGAGAAAACTGTATAAAGTGTGTAGTGAGGGGTTTTACAGCCTTAAAACATCTATAATAACTGTAAAAAATTAAAGCGGACTACTTAAATACGTAACTTTCGCGAATAACGAGGGACCACTGTAGATACAAAACTACAATTTTAACTGAACAGAAAAGAAAACAAATTCTGAATATTACAACAAAACCTGACAAATTCAAACCAGAAACTTTGATAAAAATACTACTACTACTACTACTACTACTATACTATTAAAACAGACATTAACATTACATAATAAAAATCATGATTAGGCCCACATGGAATCTGTGTGCGCAGAATTCCCCAGATTTTTAGCTCATCATTAACCCTGTTTTTTTACTTGAGTGAATGTGTGTAAATCTATATTTATTCACTTTTTAAATTAATTACAGTAATATTATTGACTAATATGAAAATGTTCATCTGATTTTTGTGCAATACGGTTTGTACAGTAATATTTTCTGTCTTTTAGTAGAGATATTATATGAGAGATTTGCTTTGTTTACCAAATAAAGTGACTCTTGGATTGGAATTGGATTTGCATTTTAAACATTAAATAAAAGTTAAAAAGATTATATTTTTATTTCACATATTAAGGTTTTTGTTATGATACTCCCAAAATAATGCCGCATAAATCTGCAGATTTTTACCAAAATTCTCAGCAGAAATGGCAAAAAACGTCCGCAGATTCCATCTGGCCCTAATCATGATGTAGCTGGTGCTACTCAAATCACTGTTTGTGTTGTCAACATTAGTGTCTATGTACATGTATACCTGTGGTTCCAGTACTGCAGTTTATACGTGTCATACTCCGGTAAATCCATGTCCTCCAACTCCCATGTGGCCTGATCATATGTTAAATCCCTCCATTTGATGAGGTAGTGACAGTTGTTCTTCTTGTCCACACTAAAAACAAAGAAAACAGAACGGGTAAATCCATACAATCGATCGAATACGAGTCCAGAGATGTGGAGTTCATCTGACCTGTGGTTCAGGATTCGGTGAATGACCATCCACTCCATCTTAATGCCAAAGCGGTAGTACTTCTCCTCCATCCGTGCGTATGTGGGGTCTTTTTTCTTTCTCTTGTCGCTCTTCTCCTCTTCTCCTTCACCTCCGAAGTCTATGGGCGGAGGCTCGTCCATGTCATTCTTGCGCTGGTAGTTTCTGAACATCACTTGACAGTGAATCTCCAGCTGGAAACAGCAAGAGAAGTTGAGCTTTAAAAGTTAAGACTCAAAGTAAACTAAAATAATTCCGCCAAAATTATGAATTTAAAATAATACATTATAAACTTTTCTTTGGATTCGCAAATAGTAGTAATGACAAACATTATTTACAACAATAATTCAACTAAATATTGCATTTTGAACACCCAAATTAGTCATAGATGCACTGTATAAAACTGCAATACAAGCAAGAAAAATATTAATTTATGGATATTAGATGACAAGCCAATATATGCACTTTACTACCAAAATGTAACAAAAATATTTGAAATACTGAAAAAAGTTACAAATAAAAATACCAATATAAATTGTAAAAATTTTTAAATAAAATAAAATATGTTAATTATTTTTTAAGTATGATTAAATCTGATTTATTCATTTACATAAATTCCGAACACAAAGTAAATTAAATTGTTCATTTAAATGTCTTTCCTTAAAAAAAAAAAAAAAAAAAAAAAAAAAAAAAAGCCATTTACATAAAATTTTATAAAAACCACAAAAATATTGTGCTAAATTATACTGTGGATTTCTTTTAAACCATATTTTTTAAATAATGCTAACCAATAATACAGTTAAGTACAGAAATTTAAAACTGACTATAATTTAAAAGATTTTTATAAATTTTACAGCTAAAATGCATTAAAAAAATAGCATTTAAATATTTATACTAAGTATATTACGTAAAAAAAAGTACAAATAAATAGATTAGATTACTAATAATTAATTTTATTAAAACGTATTTATTGTTAACTTATAGTTAACATTAAATCAATAATTATAAAAACATTAAATCAGTATTTCTATATTAATTTTAAACTATCATGGACCAAGTGCAGTGAGCAGTACCTGCAGCTCAGTAACCCAGGAGCAGTGCCAGTAGGACATATTCTGCCATTTAACGAAGAACTCTCTCTCAGGACGTCCAGCCAGGGGTGTGGGGTCAGGAGCATCAGCTGGCAGGTCAGAGGGACGCGGGACAGGGGTTGGCGGAGGAGGTTCAGTCCAGCGCCACGTCAGAATCTTCTGCACTTTACCTTTCATAGTGGGACACTGGAGAAACAAACATATGAGGGTGGTTACTTTCACCATCCACTGAATAAAGATTAGCATGGCAAGAGTCTGATCTGGATTTCCTAAACGGATTATATAGAAAACAAATCTATGATTATTTCAATTTATAATGAGTCTAAAAAGAGGTTAAAGTGGCAAGCATTCACATTTTTGAGCATATTTAATTATGTGAAATATAGTTTGTGTTATTTTTACATATCATGAAGTGCTAATTTATATTACATATACAAAAATTGACTTAAAATAATAAAAACAGAAATAAATAATAACAGTTTTATTTATATGCAAATCATTATTACAAAATATATTTTTGTACATATATGTATGTCCAAAAATATATGTATGTATATAGCAAATAAAATTATATTTATGCAATTAATTATGTTCATGTACATGAGCGTTATGCTTTATTTCTATATTAGTCAAACAAAAAAAAAATATATAATAATACAAATAAAATAATAATAATTTAGGTTCTTAAGTCAAATATTTACATGCAAATAATTATTAGAAAATATAATTTTTTACATTTGAGTCCCAGTTATTTATCCAAAAATGTAAGTCAAACAAAAAAATGTTTATTTATGTAATTAAATATGTTCATGTACTTGCGCAATTGTTTAATTTATATATTAATCTAATAAAATAAATAAATATTTAATAATAAAATGAAATAAAAATAATAATAATAATTATTATTATTATTACTACTGTTATAAAGTAGGTTCTTAAGTCAATCATTTACATGCAAATAATTATTTGAAAATATATTTTTCTACATTTAAGTCTGTTATTTATCCAAAAATATAAGTGTGACTCTGAAAAATATATATATTTATGTAGTCAATTATAATCATGTACTTATGCAATAATACTTAATTTATATATTTGTCAAAAATAAAACAATTAAAAATATAACAGTAATAATTCAAAAGTAGGTTGCCAATTTAATTATTTATATGCAAATAATTATTTGAATATATATTTTTGTGCATTTAAGCCCCAGTTATTTATCCAAAGTCAGACAAAAAAATATATGTAATCAATTATGATCACGTACTTAAGCATTACGTTTTATTTTTATATAAGTCAAATAATAATAATAATAATAATAATAATAATAATAACAATAAATGTTTATATAAATAATTATATTAATATTAAATATTTATACATAATGTTTGTCATAGTAATATCTAAAAATATACGTTCCATTTAAACAATAAAGTTATATTTATATAAATACATACCTGTTATAAATGTATATTTATACAATCAATTAGATGTAACACTTACTGTACAATTTACTAATAACATGCATGTTATACAGGAGTTTATAAAGGAAACATAAAGGATGGAGAACAATTATACATTTCTTTAATTTAAATATTTTATTCCTAACACAAATGTAAGTTGAGTCCTAATCAGATGTTT
Organism: Danio aesculapii; assembly: GCF_903798145.1. NCBI lineage: Eukaryota > Metazoa > Chordata > Actinopteri > Cypriniformes > Danionidae > Danio > Danio aesculapii. The sequence goes on from NC_079453.1 coordinate 6,332,338, forward strand.
AGTTTTTAAATTTAAAAATAATATTCGTCATGTATATTATAAAAATGTATATATGTGCATAATATCTCATACTAACATTTATTAGCAGTCTATTATAAAATCAATGTCTTGAAAACAGTCTGACCTCTGACCTTTAAGCTCTAGCATGTTTGACTCACAGTGCAACGAGGGCAGATCCACTCTCCGTTGGGGATCTCTGGCAGCGGTGGGTTCAGGCAGTGGATGTGGTATGACGAGGGGCAGGAGTCGCAGCACAGCAGCTCTCCGCCGTCCTTACAGACTCGGCAGAACTCCATGTGATGGTCGTCTTCTTCGGCCTCTCCTACTGCCTCGTTATCCTCCTCACCCTCAGACGCGTCTTCACGAGCCTCCCACTGGATGCCCATCTTCTCCTGGAGGAGCAGGGCACGGTTTAACACTTACTTTTTACTGGCATATCTATGTTAATTATGTGTTAATTACGCTCGTTGGACAAAAATAAAAGGGCAAATGATGCAATTTGAGATTTATCCAGTTCACTCACGCAGTGTGGACAGCTCCAGGTGCCCTCGGGGGCCTTCTCCATGTCGGGGTCCAAGCAGACCATGTGATAGGCCCGTGGACAGGTGTCACAGAGAATGATCTCTCCTCCCTGCTGACAGACCTCACAGTAATCCTGATGATCCGTCTCATAGCCATCGCCATCTTCATCTGCAAACAGAGAAAATAGGTGAGAGACTGATGGAGTAGGGCTCTTTCAATTCAACCACGCTGAAAAGGAAGATGCAATCCCGTCATGAAAATGAAAATGACAGTATAACCAGGAACAGCGAGGACCTTTTGGATGAACTAAATAAAAGGCAGTAGACTCAATCAAATCGTGACAAACTAGCATGTGTGAATACTAAAATGCAAAGAGACAAACGCTGCATGTGTGAATGAGCGGAGCAGTTTCATCTACTGGACAAATCGCTCAGGGTTTTGTGTGTCTGAATTTGGGAAGCAACAAAAGTGAAAACTATTGGTTTTTAGTAGGGGTGTCAAAATTAATTGTTTCTTCGGGGCACTGCGATGCAGATGCGGACAATTCGGTATCGGTTCAGTAATAATCATAACCGGTTATTATGTACTGACGTCATTTACCTCATATGCGCCCTGTCGCGAGGTAGGCGAGCGCGGGTATTTACAACACTCCTGGCGCCAACTGTGCACAATTTCACTGAGTGTGTGTGATTTCTGTACTTTCACTGACAATTACAGTAGAAGCCCCTATTTCTCTGCGATTGAGGGAATGAAAGTACTCCATTTCTCTCTCTCTCACTGTGGCCCATTTCACCTGCTGGAGTGACTCTTCCTCCCCTCTCTTTTCCTCTCGGCTGTATGCATTCCCACGGCTGTACCTGTGCATTGTCGCGGGACCCGACCAGGTTTCATGCGGTCGGTAACTCTGGTGTAATTTTAACAGGAGTGGGCAGTCTCACAAGATCGCACCCGAGCGAGCGAGCAAGCAAGCGCGCGTAGCGTGTGTGCGTTTGTTTGGTGCTGTCTATGTTTGTGTATGTGTGTGAATGAGAGACAGTGTGGTGCTGTGTGTCCGTGTGTGTGTGCGCGTTTATACAGACAGCTTGTTAAAACCACCCCCCAAAATATAACACTGTGTATGAAAAGCATCGTCAATGCACCGTGATGCACCAAGATATCGAATCGAACCGAATTGATGGCATGATAATCGTAACTGAACCGAACCGTGAGACCAGTGTGGGTTCACACCTCTAGTTTTTAGGATTCTCTATTTCTATCAATCAGATATGTTTTCTATTTACTTAAATCCTTTTAAACATTAAATTGAGGAGATTTTGAGGCTTAATTTAGCCATATCTTTCAGTGTTTCAGCTAATGGAGTGATTTTTGGTGATCAACCTTATTTTGACACATTTTTAAAAAATGCTTTGGAATTATAAAAAAAAAAATAAAAAAAAAAAAATAATAATAATTTACCATACACTCTGGGCAAATTTACTACCCTTTCCTTATGTTCGGGGCTGCTTTTGCCCCACTGACTTCCATTATAACAATTTGAGCAATACACAAGAGTTAATCTGCGCCAAAAAAACACAAATTTTATGCAATTAAGACACAATAAGATGTAAAATTCAATGCAGGAAAAAATGAATTGCAATAAGAAAGAAATTTATGATTTAAAACTTTGCTAATTGTTGTTTACCCATATGATTTCTATAACTTAGACATGCTTTTTATCAACAAATTGTAATAATCAGAATATAATCATTCAAAAGGAACACAGAATCAATAGGATGGAAAAAGCTAAATCCAGAAGAATTAACTATTCATTTTTAGGATCTTTATCAATTAGACATGTTTTCTATTTACTTAAATATTTTTAAACATTAAAAAGAGGAGATTTTGAGGCTTGTTTTAGCCACAACTTTCTCTGTGTTTCAGCACATGGAATGATTTTTGGTGATAAATCTTATTTTGACACATATTTTAGGAAAATGCTTTGGAATAATAATATAAAATATATAAAATATATAAAGGGCACCTATGATGATGAAAATCAACTTTTGATAGCTGTTTGGACAGATCTGTGTGTAGGTATAGTGTGTCCACTGTCATATTGGAGTGATATAAACCTAACAAGTTTTAATTGAACAAATTTCCCGACATCAAAATAGGATCCAAATCCCTGTGAGTGTGGTTTTCCTCATCCACAGAATTGATTGACAGGTGCCATGTCTCCATAATAGCATGTATACAGATGTCCACAAAACATTTTTTGCAAAGAAATAATAAATATAATAAATAACCTGATGGGTAGAATTTTCCCTGATGGGAAATTCTAGACACATTCTGGAGACAACAAAGTCTTATCTTGCATCTTGTAAAAGGGGTAAAACAGGTGATAGGGTTTTTTGTTTTGTGTTTATTTTGGGGAAAAATAATACAGATTTTTTGGAATTCAGACACATTAAGATGTAAAATGCAATCCGGAAACAAATGAATTGTAAAAAGAAACAGATTTATCATTTAATATACTATATACTTTATACTTAGTCAATTTCATTTTTGTTAAATTGTTAAGATTTCTATTACTTAGACATGATTTTAATTAACAAATTTAATTATAATTATATTGCAATCATTAAATATTAACTAAATCCAGAAGAATTTAAATAGAAATTCATAGTAACTCATGACAGCTCAAGTGTATTAATATTTAGTGGAAGATCTCACACTAATTTAGGCTTTTCCAAGTATGTTTAACATGTTCAAGAGCCAAATTTTTGTACAAATCAGTTCTCAAAAATCTAAAACTAGAACATATTTGTTCATTCAAAAAATGATTATAACAGTATTAAGATGCTTTTCCAGCCTTGGCCTAACAGTTTGTCTAATACGTTCACAAGTTTCAGGACAGAGATTAAGATCCTCACCCTTTTTCGTCTTCTTTTTGGGCTTCTTTTTGGCACTGCTGCGACTGCTGCGGCTATTTGATCCATTCGAAACAGATACGCTGTTAATACTGCCGTCGTCAAAGTCACTGTCCACATCAACATCATCCTCTTCACTCTGAAAAACAGAATGTGCAACATGAGCGATGCTGAAAAACAGAATCACAGTGCATTGCTCTCTGCTTCAGTCTAAAATGACTAGAAAATTACTTGGTTGCCGTTAGCAAGGCGCTAGATCTAAAATTAGCACATAGCCAAGAAGAAGAAGAAACACTGCTTGTGGAAAATCTTAAAGCATGAGTGATGAGGCAAGATGGACGAATAATAAAGTAAAACTGAGTGTCTTACAGATGAGCGTTTCCTCTTGCTGTTGAAGCCTCCTAGTTTGATCTTCAAGGGAGCCACCTTTTTGGTTTTGACCTTCTTCTCCTGGGGTTTCGGAGCCGGTTTGGACTTCTTGCGTGCATTGGGACCTGAAATGCGCAAGAATTAGCATAAATTTCCCATGCAGCAAGCAAAACAGTGGCCAAGAAGTCTTATAAAGAACTCCTACATGCCAAATAAAGCCTGTTAGCATATGGAAATCATCTCAAGCATCTTGTTTTATTGAGGCACATTTGCACTGCATGCTAAAGATTCACTTTTTTGGGGGGGTTTCCACTATGTATAATAGATAGAATTTAGTACCACACATGGGTCGAGGTTTCAAGCAAGTCCAACACTAAAATGTGCCTAGTAAACACTGCAGAGGACTGATTGGCCAGTCTGAATCATCTCCATTTGCTTCAATTGATTTACAAACCAGCTAGATTCAAATAAATATCCAGCAAAAGCCCCTGTAGGATTATTTTAAATGCCTGTCACAACTTAAAATGGCTGTATTGTGGTCAGCAGACGAAGTGCAGATGTACTTCTGGTTGGTAATGACATATCTATAATCACACCCACTTTGTAGTATTAAACTACAGTATAAACTTGCAGATTAAAACGTACAAATCAAACAAACATCTCCTAACGAAAACAGCTGATATTGGTAGTTTTCAGTCACGTGAACTGTGCGGAGAAAACCTGGCGAAAAAAGACAAAAAAAAAACAACTGCTAAGCTACACTGGGATTTCCATCGAAACGCAGCACAATTTGGACATGTTTTGTTTCAAGATACGACTATTTGGATCACGTATCAACAGAACGAAACAGAGACATGATCACAAACTGTAAATTGTGAGCATCTGCGATCCATTTACTTCACCCGCAGCCATTTTTCAGGGCATTGACAACCATCATGTCCCTATCAGAGCTTCAATTTGGCGATATTTACATTAATCTTGTGGATATTCCTCAGCAATTTAGCCATTGGTGACAGCATTACAGCACATGAGTGTCTGCTTTTATATGTGGTGTTGGTTCATTTGCTTAGATTAATATTTGCTGGTAGGGAAAAATCTATTCACTTCTGCCATTTATACTTTGACTTTGCATTTCAGTTTATACTTAAATTGCATTTAACCGGCGAATTAGAATAGAACCTGTATAAAAAAGCCTACAAATGTACTGACAGCTTTAAGTTGTTATAGGTCAATGCTGCTACCATTCGGTACAAATCCATGCATTTCTCATTCCTGGTTGATCTTTCTATAAAGGAATTCTGTAGAAGCACAGGTCAGGTGTGTCTCCTTGTCCGTTAGTAATGCTACATTTTAATTGGACAACAATTATCCAGCTTTTTGGCTTAAAAAAAGAGAGATCACTCAGCCGGTGACTTCAATCATGTATTATACTGTAATTAAATATTAACTGCCAAAAGCCACTCATATGGCAGAAGATCAATCAAAAAGATACAATCTAAAACAGTGTTTCCTGTTTTAGTACATATTTTGGATGTCTCCCTTATCTGACCCTTTCAGGTTTTGGAGTCTCTTCTAATGTTCTGATGAGTGGATTCAGGTGTGTTTGCTTAGGAAAAGTTTAAAAATGTGTACTGTTGGTGTGCCTTCAGTAAAAGGGCTGGTAACTGCACTCACCCTTGCCCTCTTTTGTCTTGGCCTTGCGAACAGGAGCTGTTGGTGTGGACTCTGGGCTGATCTGAGCTGCGGGTGCAGAGGTTGGAGTTTCCGGTGGCGTTTCGACAGATGCAGCGGCACTAGTGGCCACCAGAGTGGTAGCGGCAGCAGAGCCCCGCAGAGGATTGTTAGTGCTGAACTCTCGCCACTTCGCTCCCAGAACCATCATCATCTTGGAAACCGCGATTTTGGGGTTCTTGGCTGCGATCAGAGGCCTGTGGGATTGCATAGAGTAGATCTGGATTAAAGTACAAATGAAATCAAAACTAACCATATTGATTTTGTCAGCTCACATTGCTAGTTTTGTGGTGAACAATTCATCTGTGCATGTCATTAAAAAAAAATTGCCTTTGTAATCTATAATAGAAATCTGAAATTGCACTTCCTGTTTGTTTTTAATACAATTTTCATGCAGCATCCGAAATCACATACTTTCATACTATATAGTATGCTAAGAACAATATGCCAGCCGAGTAGTATGTCCGAATTCATAGGATTTGAAAAACAGTATGTGAGCAGTACCCAGATGACCTACTACTTCCGGCTAGATTCTGAAACACACATCGAATGAGCGCTACGCTCTCCCATGATGTACCACAGGAGAATTTATACATGGTAGTGAAGCAACGCAACTGACGCAGGAAGGTCACGTGGTGATGACAAAATGGCGGATGTAGTACGTCCGAGTTCCATTCATACTACTCGCATTCAAACTGTATGGTACGTACTTTTCTAACGGCAGAGTAGTACATTTAAGTTCAAATGCAGTACCTACTGAATAGTAGCAAATTTTGGACGCAGCCTCAGATTACGTCGGTCTGAGGTATTGGGTGCGGCTACCATACTTAACTGACAGCTCGATGGGCGTGGTTTTGACAACAAACAGAAATGGTGAGCAGTAGCAGTCTGTAATAACTCTCGTAAGATCCTTTTCCAAATCTTTCTGAATGAAAGGTCTACTTTACTACATCCAATCAGCTCGCAGTAGAAAAAAAAACAAGCCACACCCAGTTTTCTCATTCAATATTTCATTTCTCTAGGAACTGCGTCATAATATGACGTATAAACTGGAAGTCGAAAGGAGTGTTTCCTAGTGGGGTTTTGGTAAGTTTTCTAATTATTAAAATCTTGGTTTAATTGACGTAAATAAAATACACTTAGTCCTGGTTCACTTAGTGTTCATGCCGTTTTTCCTCAGGGGACGGTACAAAACAAATCTTGATATGATATATATTTTGCCAACTGAACTCACCAAACACCCAAAACAATTCTGTGTGCTGAACTAAATGTGTGCACCATATGTGTGTGTGTGTAGATATCTAGGGCTGGTTGCACGAGCAGTGCGCCAAGTTAAAAGGTAGCCTAGTTGTGACTTCAAGGGACACCAGGTTACAACTTACACATTTCTAAATATTTCTGTGTTGCACCACTAAACTTAGTTTAAACATAACGCTACATTTCAACTAAATATTTACGGTAGCCTCCCCCATGTATAACGGTAGAAAAAAATTGATGACCGCGAGATTAGTTTACATTGAGGACCTCGCTATCATATTGATAAGTGGTCTTCCTCTACTCTACTGGTCTTCCTAGGCTGACAGCCTTAATTCCCTCCCAAATCTCGCTTTTTTTTTTTTTTTGTGAAATAGTTTAATTTTCTTTCAGGAGTGTTTTGTGTTAGTTGTTTTCATCAAGTAAACGAGAATCTCTTCATGACAGTTTTTTTCTGTTCTTTCATATGTAGGATATATTTTTAAAAATCAAGTTTGATGTTTTGATAACTTTGTATATTCACGGCTCGCGATGCAGGTGTGTGCGTCGTCTGTTATTAGTGACTGACTGTAATATAATGTACTATAAAAATGTAATTTGTCATTTTATTTTCATAGGACAATCATATATAGATGCATTAGTTGCAGAATTTAACGTTTTAAATGCTTTTTATTGAATTTTACGTCATTCAATGCAACTACGCATGACTTTACGCAGAGCTTACCACCTACTAACTATGGTTTTCCTTGGGAACATGCAGTGCAACCAAAGGAAGAACAAATTTAGTTACAAACTAGCTAGTGGTTACTCAGCCCCTAGTGAGGACTTTTTGTTCTAGTTTAAG